>NW_026061812.1:3244973-3548026 GCF_023897955.1 Schistocerca gregaria | reverse complement strand
CAGGTTTTTACTACATATGAACACTTTTCACATTCTCCCGTGCAACTCGGCTGCTAGTCCTCCTTTCATGCAGAATCTTAAGGTCCTAGCTCATGTCCAAGGCACCAAAGCCAGCTAAAAAGTCCATAATCAATACCTAAAACTTGAATTGTACTACTTCTTACTGGCTATTACATCAACTTAGAAGCTTCATCTGTGTTCTACTACGGTGCTTTTAGTTCCTCCGTATACCGCAGCACGGACATAGTTTTGCAGACTATTAGTACAACCGTTTCAGAGAGAAGAGCGGCCAATGTGACGATCTGGCTTTAAGTCGATTCGATAACAAATGACGAAAACGGACGGATTTCTCAGGTTTTTACTACATATGAACAGTTTACACATTCTCCCGTGCAACTCGGCTGCTAGTCCCCCTATCATGCAGAATGTTAAGGTCCTGGCTCATGTCCAAGGCACCAAAGCCAGCTAAAATGTCAATAATCGATACCTAAAACTTGAATTGGATTACTTCTTACTGGCTATTACATCAACTTAGAAGCTTCATCTGTGTTCTACTATGGTGCTTTTAGTGTCTCCGCATATCGCAGCACGCGACATAGCTTTGTAGACGATAAGTACAACCGTTTCAGAGAGAAGAGCGGCCAATGTGACGATCTGGCTTTAAGTAGATTCAAAAACAAATGACGAAAGCGGACGGATTTCTCAGGTTTTTACTACATATGAACACTTTTCTCATTCTCCCGTGCAACTCGGCTGCTAGTCCTCCTTTCATGCAGAATCAGAAGGCCCTAGCTCATGTCCAAGGCACCAAAGCCAGCTAAAACGTCAATAATCGATACCTAAAACTTGAATTGTACTACTTCTTACTGGCTATAACATCAACTTAGAAGCTTCATCTGTGTTCTACTATGGTGCTTTTAGTGTCTCCGCATACCACAGCACGCGACATAGCTTTGCAATCGATAAGTACAACCGTTTCAGAGAGAAGAGCGGCCAATGTGGCGATCTGGCTTTGAGGCGATTCGATAACAAATGACGAAAACGGACCTATTTCTCAGGTTTTTACTACATATGAACACTTTTCACATTCTCCCGTGCAACTCGGCTGCTAGTCCTCCTTTCATGCAGAATCTTAAGGTCCTAGCTCATGTCCAAGGCACCAAAGCCAGCTAAAAAGTCCATAATCAATACCTAAAACTTGAATTGTACTACTTCTTACTGGCTATTACATCAACTTAGAAGCTTCATCTGTGTTCTACTACGGTGCTTTTAGTTCCTCCGTATACCGCAGCACGGACATAGTTTTGCAGATTATTAGTACAACCGTTTCAGAGAGAAGAGCGGCCAATGTGACGATCTGGCTTTAAGTCGATTCGATAACAAATGACGAAAACGGACGGACTTCTCAGGTTTTTACTACATATGAACAGTTTACACATTCTCCCGTGCAACTCGGCTGCTAGTCCTCCTTTCATGCTGAATCTTAAGGTCCTAGCTCATGTCCAAAGCACCAAAGCCTGCTAAAGATCAATATTCAATACCTAAAACTTGAATTGTACTACTTCTTACTGGATATTACATCAACTTAGAAGCTTCATCTTTGTTCTACTGTGGTGATTTTAGTGTCTCCGCATACCGCAGCAAGTGACATAGCTTTGCAGGCGATAAGAACAACCGATTCAGAGAGAATAGCGGCCAAAGTGACGATCTTGCTTTAAGTCGATTCGATAACAAATGACGAAAACGGACGGATTTCTCAGGTTTTTACTACATATGAACACTTTTCACATTCTCCCGTGCAACTCGGCTGCTAGTCCTCCTTTCATGCAGAATGTAAAGGTCCTAGGTCATGTCCAAGGCACCAAAGTCAGCTATAAAGTCAATAATCGATACCTAAAACTTGAATTGTACTACGTCTTACTGGGTATTACATCAACTTAGAAGCTTCATCTGTGTTCTACTATGGTGCTTTTAGTGTCTCCGCATACCGCAGCACGCGACATAGCTTTGCAGACGATAAGTACAACCGTTTCAGAGAGAAGAGCGGCCAATGTGGCGATCTGGCTTTGAGGCGATTCGATAACAAATGACGAAAACGGACCTATTTCTCAGGTTTTTACTACATATGAACACTTTTCACATTCTCCCGTGCAACTCGGCTGCTAGTCCTCCTTTCATGCAGAATCTTAACGTCCTAGCTCATGTCCAAGGCACCAAAGCCAGCTAAAAAGTCCATAATCAATACCTAAAACTTGAATTGTACTACTTCTTACTGGCTATTACATCAACTTAGAAGCTTCATCTGTGTTCTACTACGGTGCTTTTAGTTCCTCCGTATACCGCAGCACGGACATAGTTTTGCAGACTATTAGTACAACCGTTTCAGAGAGAAGAGCGGCCAATGTGACGATCTGGCTTTAAGTCGATTCGATAACAAATGACGAAAACGGAAGGACTTCTCAGGTTTTTACTACATATGAACAGTTTACACATTCTCCCGTGCAACTCGGCTGCTAGTCCTCCTTTCATGCTGAATCTTAAGGTCCTAGCTCATGTCCAAAGCACCAAAGCCTGCTAAAGATCAATATTCAATACCTAAAACTTGAATTGTACTACTTCTTACTGGATATTACATCAACTTAGAAGCTTCATCTTTGTTCTACTGTGGTGATTTTAGTGTCTCCGCATACCGCAGCAAGTGACATAGCTTTGCAGGCGATAAGAACAACCGATTCAGAGAGAATAGCGGCCAATGTGACGATCTGGCTTTAAGTCGATTCGATAACAAATGACGAAAACGGACGGATTTCTCAGGTTTTTACTACATATGAACACTTTACACATTCTCCCGTGCAACTCGGCTGCTAGTCCCCCTATCATGCAGAATGTTAAGGTCCTGGCTCATGTCCAAGGCACCAAAGCCAGCTAAAAAGTCAATAATCGATACCTAAAACTTGAATTGTACTACGTCTTACTGGGTATTACATCAACTTAGAAGCTTCATCTGTGTTCTACTACGGTGCTTTTAGTGTCTCCGCATACCGCAGCACGCGACATAGCTTTGCAGACGAAAAGTACAATCGTTTCAGAGAGAAGAGCGGCGAATGTGACGATCTGGCTTTAAGTCGATTCGATAACAAATGACGAAAACGGACGTATTTCTCAGGTTTTTACTACTTTTGAACACTTTTTACATTCTCCCGTGCACCTCGGCTGCTAGTCCTCCTTCATGCAAAATCTTAAGTTCCTAGCTCGTGTCCAAGGCACCAAAGAAGGGTAAAATGTCAATAACCGATAGCTAAAACTTGAATTGTACTACATTTTACTGGCTATTACATCAACTTAGAAGCTTCATCTGTGTTCTACTATGGTGCATTTAGTGTCTCCGCATACCGCAGCACGCGACATAGCATTGCAATCGATAAGTACAACCGTTTCAGAGAGAAGAGCGGCCAATGTGGCGATCTGGCTTTGAGGCGATTCGATAACAAATGACGAAAACGGACCTATTTCTCAGGTTTTTACTACATATGAACACTTTTCACATTCTCCCGTGCAACTCGGCTGCTAGTCCTCCTTTCATGCAGAATCTTAAGGTCCTAGCTCATGTCCAAGGCACCAAAGCCAGCTAAAAAGTCCATAATCAATACCTAAAACTTGAATTGTACTACTTCTTACTGGCTATTACATCAACTTAGAAGCTTCATCTGTGTTCTACTACGGTGCTTTTAGTTCCTCCGTATACCGCAGCACGGACATAGTTTTGCAGACTATTAGTACAACCGTTTCAGAGAGAAGAGCGGCCAATGTGACGATCTGGCTTTAAGTCGATTCGATAACAAATGACGAAAACGGACGGATTTCTCAGGTTTTTACTACATATGAACAGTTTACACATTCTCCCGTGCAACTCGGCTGCTAGTCCCCCTATCATGCAGAATGTTAAGGTCCTGGCTCATGTCCAAGGCACCAAAGCCAGCTAAAATGTCAATAATCGATACCTAAAACTTGAATTGGATTACTTCTTACTGGCTATTACATCAACTTAGAAGCTTCATCTGTGTTCTACTATGGTGCTTTTAGTGTCTCCGCATATCGCAGCACGCGACATAGCTTTGTAGACGATAAGTACAACCGTTTCAGAGAGAAGAGCGGCCAATGTGACGATCTGGCTTTAAGTAGATTCAAAAACAAATGACGAAAGCGGACGGATTTCTCAGGTTTTTACTACATATGAACACTTTTCTCATTCTCCCGTGCAACTCGGCTGCTAGTCCTCCTTTCATGCAGAATCAGAAGGCCCTAGCTCATGTCCAAGGCACCAAAGCCAGCTAAAACGTCAATAATCGATACCTAAAACTTGAATTGTACTACTTCTTACTGGCTATAACATCAACTTAGAAGCTTCATCTGTGTTCTACTATGGTGCTTTTAGTGTCTCCGCATACCACAGCACGCGACATAGCTTTGCAATCGATAAGTACAACCGTTTCAGAGAGAAGAGCGGCCAATGTGGCGATCTGGCTTTGAGGCGATTCGATAACAAATGACGAAAACGGACCTATTTCTCAGGTTTTTACTACATATGAACACTTTTCACATTCTCCCGTGCAACTCGGCTGCTAGTCCTCCTTTCATGCAGAATCTTAAGGTCCTAGCTCATGTCCAAGGCACCAAAGCCAGCTAAAAAGTCCATAATCAATACCTAAAACTTGAATTGTACTACTTCTTACTGGCTATTACATCAACTTAGAAGCTTCATCTGTGTTCTACTACGGTGCTTTTAGTTCCTCCGTATACCGCAGCACGGACATAGTTTTGCAGACTATTAGTACAACCGTTTCAGAGAGAAGAGCGGCCAATGTGACGATCTGGCTTTAAGTCGATTCGATAACAAATGACGAAAACGGACGGACTTCTCAGGTTTTTACTACATATGAACAGTTTACACATTCTCCCGTGCAACTCGGCTGCTAGTCCTCCTTTCATGCTGAATCTTAAGGTCCTAGCTCATGTCCAAAGCACCAAAGCCTGCTAAAGATCAATATTCAATACCTAAAACTTGAATTGTACTACTTCTTACTGGATATTACATCAACTTAGAAGCTTCATCTTTGTTCTACTGTGGTGATTTTAGTGTCTCCGCATACCGCAGCAAGTGACATAGCTTTGCAGGCGATAAGAACAACCGATTCAGAGAGAATAGCGGCCAAAGTGACGATCTTGCTTTAAGTCGATTCGATAACAAATGACGAAAACGGACGGATTTCTCAGGTTTTTGCTACATATGAACACTTTACACATTCTCCCGTGAAACTCGGCTGCTAGTCCCCCAATCATGCAGAATGTTAAGGTCCTGGCTCATGTCCAAGGCACCAAAGCCAGCTAAAAAGTCAATAATCGATACCTAAAACTTGAATTGTACTACGTCTTACTGGGTATTACATCAACTTAGAAGCTTCATCTGTGTTCTACTACGGTGCTTTTAGTGTCTCCGCATACCGCAGCACGCGACATAGCTTTGCAGACGAAAAGTACAATCGTTTCAGAGCGAAGAGCGCCCAATGTGACCATCTGGCTTTAAGTCGATTCGATATCAAATGACGAAAATGGAAGGATTTCTCGGGTTTTTACTACATATGAACACTTTTCACATTCTTCCGTGCAACTCGGCTGCTAGTCCTCCTTCATGCAAAATCTTAAGTTTCCGGCTAATGTCCAAGGCACAATATCCAGCTAAAAATTCAATATTCAATACCTAAAACTCGAATTGTATTACTTCTTACTGGCTATTACATCAACTTAGAAGCTTCATCTGTGTTCTACTATGGTGCTTTTAGTGTCTCAGCATACCGCAGCACGCGACATAGCTTTGCAGACGATAAGTACAAGTGTTTCAGAGAGAAGAGCGGCCAATGTGACGATCTGGCTTTAAGTCGATTCGATAACAAATGACGAAAACGGACGGATTTCTCAAGCTTTAACTACATTTGAACACTTTTCACATTCTCCCGTGCCACTCGGCTGGTAGTCCTCCTTTCATGCAGAATCTTAAGGTCCTAGCTCATGTCCAAGGCACCAAAGCCAGCTAAAAAGTCAATAATCGATACCTAAAACTTGAATTGTACTACTGCTTACTGGCTATTCCATCAACTTAGAAGCTTCATCTGTGTTCTACTATGGTGCTTTTAGTGTCTCCGCAAATCGCAGCACGCGACATAGCTTTGCAGACGATAAGTACAACCGTTTCAGAGAGAAGAGCGGCCAATGTGACGATGTGGCTTTAAGTATATTCGATAACAAATGACGAAAGCGGACGGATTTGTCAGGTTTTTACTGCATATGAACACTTTTCTCATTCTCCCGTGCAACTGGGCTGCTAGTCCTCCTGTCGTGCAGAATCTTAAGGTCCTAGCTCATGTCCAAGGCACCAAAGCCAGCTAAAAAGTCCATAATCAATACCTAAAACTTGAATTGTACTACTTCTTACTGGCTATTACATCAACTTAGAAGCTTCATCTGTGTTCTACTACTCTGGTTTTAGTTTCTCCGCATACCGCAGCAGGCGACATAGTTTTGCATACGATAAGTACAACCGTTTCAGAGAGAAGAGCGGCCAATGTGACGATCTGGCTTTAAGTCGATTCGATAACAAATGACGAAAACGGACGGATTTCTCAGGTTTTTACTACATATGAACACTTTTCACTTTCTCCCGTGCAACTCGGATGCTAGTCCTCCTTTCATGCTGAATCTTAAGGTCCTAGCTCATGTCCAAGGCACCAAAGCCAGCTAAAGATCAATATTCAATACCTAAAACTTGAATTGTACCACTTCTTACTGGCTATTACATCAACTTAGAAGCTTGATCTGTGTTCTACTATGGTGCTTTTAGTGTCTCAGCATACCGCAGCACGCGACATAGCTTTGCAGACGATAAGTACAACCGTTTCAGAGAGAAGAGCGGCCAATGTGACGATCTGGCTTTAAGTCGATTCGATAACAAATGACGAAAACGGACGGATTTCTCAGGTTTTTACTACATATGAACACTTTTCACATTCTCGCGTGCAACTCGGCTGCTACTCCTCCTTTCATGCAGAATCTTAAGGTCCTAGCTCATGTCCAAGGCACCAAAGACAGCTAAAATGTCAATAATCGATACCTAAAATTTGAATTGTACTACTTCTTACTGGATATTTCATCAACTTAGAAGCTTCATCTGTGTTCTACTGTGGTGATTTTATTGTCTCCGCATACCGCTGCACGTGACATAGCTTTGCAGACGATAAGTACAACTTTTTCAGAGAGAAGAGCGGCCAATGTGACGATCTGGCTTTAAGTCGATTCGATAACAAATGACGAAAACGGACGGATTTCTCAGGTTTTTACTACATATGTTCACATTCTCCCGTGCATCTCGGCTGCTAGTCCTCCTTTCATGCAGAATCTTAAGGTCCTAGCTCATGTCCAAGGCACCAAAGCCAGCTAAAGATCAATATTCAATACCTAAAACTTGAATTGTACCACTTCTTACTGGCTATTACATCAACTTAGAAGCTTGATCTGTGTTCTACTATGGTGCTTTTAGTGTCTCAGCATACCGCAGCACGCGACATAGCTTTGCAGACGATAAGTACAACCGTTTCAGAGAGAAGAGCGGCCAATGTGACGATCTGGCTTTAAGTCGATTCGATAACAAATGACGAAAACGGACGGATTTCTCAGGTTTTTACTACATATGAACACTTTTCACATTCTCGCGTGCAACTCGGCTGCTACTCCTCCTTTCATGCAGAATCTTAAGGTCCTAGCTCATGTCCAAGGCACCAAAGCCAGCTAAAATGTCAATAATCGATACCTAAAATTTGAATTGTACTACTTCTTACTGGATATTTCATCAACTTAGAAGCTTCATCTGTGTTCTACTGTGGTGATTTTATTGTCTCCGCATACCGCTGCACGTGACATAGCTTTGCAGACGATAAGTACAACTTTTTCAGAGAGAAGAGCGGCCAATGTGACGATCTGGCTTTAAGTCGATTCGATAACAAATGACGAAAACGGACGTATTTCTCAGGTTTTTACTACTTTTGAACACTTTTTACATTCTCCCGTGCACCTCGGCTGCTAGTCCTCCTTCATGCAAAATCTTAAGTTCCTAGCTCGTGTTCAAGGCACCAAAGAAGGGTAAAATGTCAATAACCGATAGCTAAAACTTGAATTGTACTACATTTTACTGGCTATTACATCAACTTAGAAGCTTCATCTGTGTTCTACTATGTTGCATTTAGTGCCTCCGCATACCGCAGCACGCGACATAGCATTGCAATTGATAAGTACAACCGTTTCAGAGAGAAGAGCGGCCAAAGTGACCATCTGGCTTTAAGTCGATTCGATAACAAATGACGAAAATGGAAGGATTTCTCCGGTTTTTACTACATATGAACACTTTTCACATTCTTCCGTGCAACTCGGCTGCTAGTCCTCCTTCATGCAAAATCTTAAGTTCCCGGCTAATGTCCAAGGCACAATATCCAGCTAAAAATTCAATATTCAATACCTAAAACTCGAATTGTATTACTTCTTACTGGCTATTACATCAACTTAGAAGCTTGATCTGTGTTCTACTATGGTGCTTTTAGTGTCTCAGCATACCGCAGCACGCGACATAGCTTTGCAGACGATAAGTACAACCGTTTCAGAGAGAAGAGCGGCCAATGTGACGATCTGGCTTTAAGTCGATTCGATAACAAATGACGAAAACGGACGGATTTCTCAGGTTTTTACTACATTTGAACACTTTTCACATTCTCCCGTGCAACTCGGCTGCTAGTCCTCCTTTCATGCTGAATATTAAGGTCCTAGCTCATGTCCAAGGCACAAATTCCAGCAAAAAATTCAATATTCAATACCTAAAACTCGAATTTTACTACTTCTTACTGGCTATTACATCAACTTAGAAGCTTGATCTGTGTTCTACTATGGTGCTTTTAGTGTCTCAGCATACCGCAGCACGCGACATAGCTTTGCAGACGATAAGTACAAGTGTTTCAGAGAGAAGAGCGGCCAATGTGACGATCTGGCTTTAAGGCGATTCGATAACAAATGACGAAAACGGACGGATTTCTCAGGTTTTTACTACATTTGAACACTTTTCACATTCTCCCGTGCAACTCGGCTGCTAGTCCTCCTTTCATGCTGAATATTAAGGTCCTAGCGCATGTCAAAGGCACAAAATCCAGCAAAAAATTCAATATTCAATACCTAAAACTCGAATTTTACTACTTCTTACTGGCTATTACATCAACTTAGAAGCTTGATCTGTGTTCTACTATGGTGCTTTTAGTGTCTCAGCATACCGCAGCACGCGACATAGCTTTGCAGACGATAAGTACAAGTGTTTCAGAGAGAAGAGCGGCCAATGTGACGATCTGGCTTTAAGTCGATTCGATAACAAATGACGAAAACGGACGGATTTCTCAAGTTTTAACTACATTTGAACACTTTTCACATTCTCCCGTGCCACTCGGCTGGTAGTCCTCCTTTCATGCAGAATCGTAAGGTCCTAGCTCATGTCCAAGGCACCAAAGCCAGGTAAAATTCAATAATCGATACCTAAAACTTGAATTGTACTACTGCTTACTGGCTATTCCATCAACTTAGAAGCTTCATCTGTGTTCTACTATGGTGCTTTTAGTGTCTCCGCAAATCGCAGCACGCGACATAGCTTTGCAGACGATAAGTACAACCGTTTCAGAGAGAAGAGCGGCCAATGTGACGATCTGGCTTTAAGTCGATTCGATAACAAATGACGAAAACGGACGGATTTCTCAGGTTTTTACTACATATGAACACTTTGCACATTCTCGCGTGCAACTCGGCTGCTAGTCCCCCTTTCATGCAGAATCTTAAGGTCCTAGCTCATGTCCAAGGCACCAAAGCCAGCTAAAATGTCAATAATCGATACCTAAAATTTGAATTGTACTACTTCTTACTGGATATTACATCAACTTAGAAGCTTCATCTGTGTTCTACTGTGGTGATTTTAGTGTCTCCGCATACCGCTGCACGTGACATAGCTTTGCAGGCGATAAGAACAACCGATTCAGAGAGAATAGCGGCCAATGTGACGATCTGGCTTTAAGTCGATTCGATTACAAATGACGAAAACGGACGGATTTCTCAGGTTTTTACTACATATGAACACTTTACACATTCTCCCGTGCAACTCGGCTGCTAGTCCCCCTATCATGCAGAATGTTAAGGTCCTAGCTCATGTCCAAGGCACCAAAGCCAGCTAAAAAGTCAATAATCGATACCTAAAACTTGAATTGTACTACGTCTTACTGGGTATTACATCAACTTAGAAGCTTCATCTGTGTTCTACTACGGTGCTTTTAGTGTCTCCGCATACCGCAGCACGCGAAATAGCTTTGCAGACGAAAAGTACAATCGTTTCAGAGAGAAGAGCGGCCAATGTGACGATCTGGCTTTAAGTCGATTCGATAACAAATGACGCAAACGGACGTATTTCTCAGGTTTTTACTACTTTTGAACACTTTTTACATTCTCCCGTGCACCTCGGCTGCTAGTCCTCCTTCATGCAAAATCTTAAGTTCCTAGCTCGTGTCCAAGGCACCAAAGAAGGGTAAAATGTCAATAACCGATAGCTAAAACTTGAATTGTACTACATTTTACTGGCTATTACATCAACTTAGAAGCTTCATCTGTGTTCTACTATGGTGCATTTAGTGTCTCATCATACCGCAGCACGCGACATAGCTTTGCAGACGATAAGTACAACCGTTTCAGAGAGAAGAGCGGCCAATGTGACGATCTGGCTTTAAGTCGATTCGATAACAAATGACGAAAACGGACGGATTTCTCAGGTTTTTACTACATATTAACACTTTGGACATTCTCGCGTGCAACTCGGCTGCTAGTCCCCCTTTCATGCAGAATCTTAAGGTCCTAGCTCATGTCCAAGGCACCAAAGCCAGCTAAAATGTCAATAATCGATACCTAAAATTTGAATTGTACTACTTCTTACTGGATATTACATCAACATAGAAGCTTCATCTGTTTTTCTACTGTGGTGATTTTAGTGTCTCCGCATACCGCTGCACGTGACATAGCTTTGCAGACGATAAGTACAACCGATTCAGAGAGAAGAGCGGCCAATGTGACGATCTGGCTTTAAGTCGATTCGATAACAAATGACGAAAACGGACGGATTTCTCAGGTTTTTACTACATATGAACACTTTTCACATTCTCCCGTGCAACTCGGCTGCTAGTCCTCCTTTCATGCAGAATCTTAAGGTCCTAGCTCATGTCCAAGTCACCAAAGCCAGCTAAAAAGTCCATAATCAATACCTAAAACTTGAATTGTACTACTTCTTACTGGCTATTACATCAACTTAGAAGCTTCATCTGTGTTCTACTGTGGTGCTTTTAGTTCCTCCGCATACCGCAGCACGGACATAGTTTTGCAGACGATTAGTACAACCGTTTCAGAGAGAAGAGCGGCCAATGTGACGATCTGGCTTTAAGTCGATTCGATAACAAATGACGAAAACGGACGGACTTCTCAGGTTTTTACTACATATGAACAGTTTACACATTCTCCCGTGCAATTCGGCTGCTAGTCCTCCTTTCATGCTGAATCTTAAGGTCCTAGCTCATGTCCAAAGCACGAAAGCCTGCTAAAGATCAATATTCAATACCTAAAACTTGAATTGTACTACTTCTTACTGGATATTACATCAACTTAGAAGCTTCATCTTTGTTCTACTGTGGTGATTTTAGTGTCTCCGCATACCGCAGCAAGTGACATAGCTTTGCAGGCGATAAGAACAACCGATTCAGAGAGAATAGCGGCCAATGTGACGATCTGGCTTTAAGTCGATTCGATAACAAATGACGAAAACGGACGGATTTCTCAGGTTTTTGCTACATATGAACACTTTACACATTCTCCCGTGAAACTCGGCTGCTAGTCCCCCTATCATGCAGAATGTTAAGGTCCTGGCTCATGTCCAAGGCACCAAAGCCAGCTAAAAAGTCAATAATCGATACCTAAAACTTGAATTGTACTACGTCTTACTGGGTATTACATCAATTTAGAAGCTTCATCTGTGTTGTACTACGGTGCTTTTAGTGTCTCCGCATACCGCAGCACGCGACATAGCTTTGCAGACGAAAAGTACAATCGTTTCAGAGCGAAGAGCGCCCAATGTGACCATCTGGCTTTAAGTCGATTCGATATCAAATGACGAAAATGGAAGGATTTCTCGGGTTTTTACTACATATGAACACTTTTCACATTCTTCCGTGCAACTCGGCTGCTAGTCCTCCTTCATGCAAAATCTTAAGTTCCCGGCTAATGTCCAAGGCACAATATCCAGCTAAAAATTCAATATTCAATACCTAAAACTCGAATTGTATTACTTCTTACTGGCTATTACATCAACTTAGAAGCTTGATCTGTGTTCTACTATGGTGCTTTTAGTGTCTCAGCATACCGCAGCACGCGACATAGCTTTGCAGACGATAAGTACAAGTGTTTCAGAGAGAAGAGCGGCCAATGTGACGATCTGGCTTTAAGTCGATTCGATAACAAATGACGAAAACGGACGGATTTCTCAAGCTTTAACTACATTTGAACACTTTTCACATTCTCCCGTGCCACTCGGCTGGTAGTCCTCCTTTCATGCAGAATCTTAAGGTCCTAGCTCATGTCCAAGGCACCAAAGCCAGCTAAAAAGTCAATAATCGATACCTAAAACTTGAATTGTACTACTGCTTACTGGCTATTCCATCAACTTAGAAGCTTCATCTGTGTTCTACTATGGTGCTTTTAGTGTCTCCGCAAATCGCAGCACGCGACATAGCTTTGCAGACGATAAGTACAACCGTTTCAGAGAGAAGAGCGGCCAATGTGACGATGTGGCTTTAAGTATATTCGATAACAAAGACGAAAGCGGACGGATTTGTCAGGTTTTTACTGCATATGAACACTTTTCTCATTCTCCCGTGCAACTGGGCTGCTAGTCCTCCTGTCGTGCAGAATCTTAAGGTCCTAGCTCATGTCCAAGGCACCAAAGCCAGCTAAAAAGTCCATAATCAATACCTAAAACTTGAATTGTACTACTTCTTACTGGCTATTACATCAACTTAGAAGCTTCATCTGTGTTCTACTACTCTGGTTTTAGTTTCTCCGGATACCGCAGCAGGCGACATAGTTATGCATACGATAAGTACAACCGTTTCAGAGAGAAGAGCGGCCAATGTGACGATCTGGCTTTAAGTCGATTCGATAACAAATGACGAAAACGGACGGATTTCTCAGGTTTTTACTACATATGAACACTTTTCACTTTCTCCCGTGCAACTCGGATGCTAGTCCTCCTTTCATGCTGAATCTTAAGGTCCTAGCTCATGTCCAAAGCACCAAAGCCAGCTAAAGATCAATATTCAATACCTAAAACTTGAATTGTACCACTTCTTACTGGCTATTACATCAACTTAGAAGCTTGATCTGTGTTCTACTATGGTGCCTTTAGTGTCTCAGCATACCGCAGCACGCGACATAGCTTTGCAGACGATAAGTACAACCGTTTCAGAGAGAAGAGCGGCCAATGTGACGATCTGGCTTTAAGTCGATTCGATAACAGATGACGAAAACGGACGGATTTCTCAGGTTTTTACTACATATGAACACTTTTCACATTCTCGCGTGCAACTCGGCTGCTACTCCTCCTTTCATGCAGAATCTTAAGGTCCTAGCTCATGTCCAAGGCACCAAAGCCAGCTAAAATGTCAATAATCGATACCTAAAATATGAATTGTACTACTTCTTACTGGATATTACATCAACTTAGAAGCTTCATCTGTGTTCTACTGTGGTGATTTTATTGTCTCCGCATACCGCTGCACGTGACATAGCTTTGCAGACGATAAGTACAACTTTTTCAGAGAGAAGAGCGGCCAATGTGACGATCTGGCTTTAAGTCGATTCGATAACAAATGACGAAAACGGACGGATTTCTCAGGTTTTTACTACATATGAACACTTTTCACATTCTCCCGTGCATCTCGGCTGCTAGTCCTCCTTTCATGCAGAATCTTAAGGTCCTAGCTCATGTCCAAGGCACCAAAGCCAGCTAAAAAGTCCATAATCAATACCTAAAACTTGAATTGTACTACTTCTTACTGGCTATTACATCAACTTAGAAGCTTCATCTGTGTTCTACTACGGTGCTTTTAGTTCCTCCGCATACCGCAGCACGGACATAGTTTTGCAGACGATTAGTACAACCATTTCAGAGAGAAGAGCGGCCAATGTGACGATCTGGCTTTAAGTCGATTCGATAACAAATGACGAAAACGGACGGACTTCTCAGGTTTTTACTACATATGAACAGTTTACACATTCTCCCGTGCAACTCGGCTGCTAGTCCTCCTTTCATGCTGAATCTTAAGGTCCTAGCTCATGTCCAAAGCACCAAAGCCTGCTAAAGATCAATATTCAATACCTAAAACTTGAATTGTACTACTTCTTACTGGATATTACATCAACTTAGAAGCTTCATCTTTGTTCTACTGTGGTGATTTTAGTGTCTCCGCATACCGCAGCAAGTGACATAGCTTTGCAGGCGATAAGAACAACCGATTCAGAGAGAATAGCGGCCAATGTGACGATCTGGCTTTAAGTCGATTCGATAACAAATGATGAAAACGGACGGATTTCTCAGGTTTTTACTACATATGAACACTTTACCCATTCTCCCGTGCAACTCGGCTGCTAGTCCCCCTATCATGCAGAATGTTAAGGTCCTAGCTCATGTCCAAGGCACCAAAGCCAGCTAAAAAGTCAATAATCGATACCTAAAACTTGAATTGTACTACGTCTTACTGGGTATTACATCAACTTAGAAGCTTCATCTGTGTTCTACTACGGTGCTTTTAGTGTCTCCGCATACCGCAGCACGCGACATAGCTTTGCAGACGAAAAGTACAATCGTTTCAGAGAGAAGAGCGGCCAATGTGACGATCTGGCTTTAAGTCGATTCGATAACAAATGACGAAAACGGACGTATTTCTCAGGTTTTTACTACTTTTGAACACTTTTTACATTCTCCCGTGCACCTCGGCTGCTAGTCCTCCTTCATGCAAAATCTTAAGTTCCTAGCTCGTGTCCAAGCACCAAAGAAGGGTAAAATGTCAATAACCGATAGCTAAAACTTGAATTGTACTACATTTTACTGGCTATTACATCAACTTAGAAGCTTCATCTGTGTTCTACTATGGTGCATTTATTGTCTCAGCATACCGCAGCACGCGACATAGCTTTGCAGACGATAAGTACAACCGTTTCAGAGAGAAGAGCGGCCAATGTGACGATCTGGCTTTAAGTCGATTCGATAACAAATGACGAAAACGGACGGATTTCTCAGGTTTTTACTACATATGAACACTTTGCACATTCTCGCGTGCAACTCGGCTGCTAGTCCCCCTTTCATGCAGAATCTTAAGGTCCTAGCTCATGTCCAAGGCACCAAAGCCAGCTAAAATGTCAATAATCGATACCTAAAATTTGAATTGTACTACTTCTTACTGGATATTACATCAACTTAGAAGCTTCATCTGTGTTCTACTGTGGTGATTTTAGTGTCTCCGCATACCGCTGCACGTGACATAGCTTTGCAGACGATAAGTACAACCGATTCAGAGAGAAGAGCGGCCAATGTGACGATCTGGCTTTAAGTCGATTCGATAACAAATGACGAAAACGGACGGATTTCTCAGGTTTTTACTACATATGAACACTTTTCACATTCTCCCGTGCAACTCGGCTGCTAGTCCTCCTTTCATGCAGAATCTTAAGGTCCTAGCTCATGTCCAAGGCACCAAAGCCAGCTAAAAAGTCCATAATCAATACCTAAAACTTGAATTGTACTACTTCTTACTGGCTATTACATCAACTTAGAAGCTTCATCTGTGTTCTACTGTGGTGCTTTGAGTTCCTCCGCATACCGCAGCACGGACATAGTTTTGCAGACGATTAGTACAACCGATTCAGAGAGAAGAGCGGCCAATGTGACGATCTGGCTTTAAGTCGATTCGATAACAAATGACGAAAACGGACGGATTTCTCAGGTTTTTACTACATATGAACACTTTTCACATTCTCCCGTGCAACTCGGCTGCTAGTCCTCCTTTCATGCAGAATCTTAAGGTCCTAGCTCATGTCCAAAGAACCAAAGCCTGCTAAAGATCAATATTCAATACCTAAAACTTGAATTGTACTACTTCTTACTGGATATTACATCAACTTAGAAGCTTCATCTTTGTTCTACTGTGGTGATTTTAGTGTCTCCGCATACCGCAGCAAGTGACATAGCTTTGCAGGCGATAAGAACAACCGATTCAGAGAGAATAGCGGCCAATGTGACGATCTGGCTTTAAGTCGATTCGATAACAAATGACGAAAACGGACGGATTTCTCAGGTTTTTACTACATATGAACACTTTGCACATTCTCGCGTGCAACTCGGCTGCTAGTCCCCCTTTCATGCAGAATCTTAAGGTCCTAGCTCATGTCCAAGGCACCAAAGCCAGCTAAAATGTCAATAATCGATACCTAAAATTTGAATTGTACTACTTCTTACTGGATATTACATCAACTTAGAAGCTTCATCTGTGTTCTACTATGGTGCTTTTAGTGTCTCCGCCAATCGCAGCACGCGACATAGCTTTGCAGACGATAAGTACAACCGTTTCAGAGAGAAGAGCGGCCAATGTGACGATGTGGCTTTAAGTATATTCGATAACAAATGACGAAAGCGGACGGATTTGTCAGGTTTTTACTGCATATGAACACTTTTCTCATTCTCCCGTGCAACTGGGCTGCTAGTCCTCCTGTCGTGCAGAATCTTAAGGTCCTAGCTCATGTCCAAGGCACCAAAGCCAGCTAAAAAGTCCATAATCAATACCTAAAACTTGAATTGTACTACTTCTTACTGGCTATTACATCAACTTAGAAGCTTCATCTGTGTTCTACTACTCTGGTTTTAGTTTCTCCGGATACCGCAGCAGGCGACATAGTTATGCATACGATAAGTACAACCGTTTCAGAGAGAAGAGCGGCCAATGTGACGATCTGGCTTTAAGTCGATTCGATAACAAATGACGAAAACGGACGGATTTCTCAGGTTTTTACTACATATGAACACTTTTCACTTTCTCCCGTGCAACTCGGATGCTAGTCCTCCTTTCATGCTGAATCTTAAGGTCCTAGCTCATGTCCAAAGCACCAAAGCCAGCTAAAGATCAATATTCAATACCTAAAACTTGAATTGTACCACTTCTTACTGGCTATTACATCAACTTAGAAGCTTGATCTGTGTTCTACTATGGTGCCTTTAGTGTCTCAGCATACCGCAGCACGCGACATAGCTTTGCAGACGATAAGTACAACCGTTTCAGAGAGAAGAGCGGCCAATGTGACGATCTGGCTTTAAGTCGATTCGATAACAAATGACGAAAACGGACGGATTTCTCAGGTTTTTACTACATATGAACACTTTTCACATTCTCGTGTGCAACTCGGCTGCTACTCCTCCTTTCATGCAGAATCTTAAGGTCCTAGCTCATGTCCAAGGCACCAAAGCCAGCTAAAATGTCAATAATCGATACCTAAAATATGAATTGTACTACTTCTTACTGGATATTACATCAACTTAGAAGCTTCATCTGTGTTCTACTGTGGTGATTTTATTGTCTCCGCATACCGCTGCACGTGACATAGCTTTGCAGACGATAAGTACAACTTTTTCAGAGAGAAGAGCGGCCAATGTGACGATCTGGCTTTAAGTCGTTTCGATAACAAATGACGAAAACGGACGGATTTCTCAGGTTTTTACTACATATGAACACTTTTCACATTCTCCCGTGCATCTCGGCTGCTAGTCCTCCTTTCATGCAGAATCTTAAGGTCCTAGCTCATGTCCAAGGCACCAAAGCCAGCTAAAAAGTCCATAATCAATACCTAAAACTTGAATTTTACTACTTCTTACTGGCTATTACATCAACTTAGAAGCTTCATCTGTGTTCTACTACGGTGCTTTTAGTTCCTCCGCATACCGCAGCACGGACATAGTTTTGCAGACGATTAGTACAACCGTTTCAGAGAGAAGAGCGGCCAATGTGACGATCTGGCTTTAAGTCGATTCGATAACAAATGACGAAAACGGACGGACTTCTCAGGTTTTTACTACATATGAACAGTTTACACATTCTCCCGTGCAACTCGGCTGCTAGTCCTCCTTTCATGCTGAATCTTAAGGTCCTAGCTCATGTCCAAAGCACCAAAGCCTGCTAAAGATCAATATTCAATACCTAAAACTTGAATTGTACTACTTCTTACTGGATATTACATCAACTTAGAAGCTTCATCTTTGTTCTACTGTGGTGATTTTAGTGTCTCCGCATACCGCAGCAAGTGACATAGCTTTGCAGGCGATAAGAACAACCGATTCAGAGAGAATAGCGGCCAATGTGACGATCTGGCTTTAAGTCGATTCGATAACAAATGATGAAAACGGACGGATTTCTCAGGTTTTTACTACATATGAACACTTTACCCATTCTCCCGTGCAACTCGGCTGCTAGTCCCCCTATCATGCAGAATGTTAAGGTCCTAGCTCATGTCCAAGGCACCAAAGCCAGCTAAAAAGTCAATAATCGATACCTAAAACTTGAATTGTACTACGTCTTACTGGGTATTACATCAACTTAGAAGCTTCATCTGTGTTCTACTACGGTGCTTTTAGTGTCTCCGCATACCGCAGCACGCGACATAGCTTTGCAGACGAAAAGTACAATCGTTTCAGAGAGAAGAGCGGCCAATGTGACGATCTGGCTTTAAGTCGATTCGATAACAAATGACGAAAACGGACGTATTTCTCAGGTTTTTACTACTTTTGAACACTTTTTACATTCTCCCGTGCACCTCGGCTGCTAGTCCTCCTTCATGCAAAATCTTAAGTTCCTAGCTCGTGTCCAAGGCACCAAAGAAGGGTAAAATGTCAATAACCGATAGCTAAAACTTGAATTGTACTACATTTTACTGGCTATTACATCAACTTAGAAGCTTCATCTGTGTTCTACTATGTTGCATTTAGTGCCTCCGCATACCGCAGCACGCGACATAGCATTGCAATTGATAAGTACAACCGTTTCAGAGAGAAGAGCTGCCAAAGTGACCATCTGGCTTTAAGTCGATTCGATAACAAATGACGAAAATGGAAGGATTTCTCCGGTTTTTACTACATATGAACACTTTTCACATTCTTCCGTGCAACTCGGCTGCTAGTCCTCCTTCATGCAAAATCTTAAGTTCCCGGCTAATGTCCAAGGCACAATATCCAGCTACAAATTCAATATTCAATACCTAAAACTCGAATTGTATTACTTCTTACTGGCTATTACATCAACTTAGAAGCTTGATCTGTGTTCTACTATGGTGCTTTTAGTGTCTCAGCATACCGCAGCACGCGACATAGCTTTGCAGACGATAAGTACAACCGTTTCAGAGAGAAGAGCGGCCAATGTGACGATCTGGCTTTAAGTCGATTCGATAACAAATGACGAAAACGGACGGATTTCTCAGGTTTTTACTACATTTGAACACTTTTCACATTCTCCCGTGCAACTCGGCTGCTAGTCCTCCTTTCATGCTGAATATTAAGGTCCTAGCTCATGTCCAAGGCACAAAATCCAGCAAAAAATTCAATATTCAATACCTAAAACTCGAATTTTACTACTTCTTACTGGCTATTACATCAACTTAGAAGCTTGATCTGTGTTCTACTATGGTCCTTTTAGTGTCTCAGCATACCGCAGCACGCGACATAGCTTTGCAGACGATAAGTACAAGTGTTTCAGAGAGAAGAGCGGCCAATGTGACGATCTGGCTTTAAGTCGATTCGATAACAAATGACGAAAACGGACGGATTTCTCAGGTTTTTACTACATTTGAACACTTTTCACATTCTCAGGTGCAACTCGGCTGCTAGTCCTCCTTTCATGCTGAATATTAAGGTCCTAGCTCATGTCAAAGGCACAAAATCCAGCAAAAAATTCAATATTCAATACCTAAAACTCGAATTTTACTACTTCTTACTGGCTATTACATCAACTTAGAAGCTTGATCTGTGTTCTACTATGGTGCTTTTAGTGTCTCAGCATACCGCAGGACGCGACATAGCTTTGCAGACGATAAGTACAAGTGTTTCAGAGAGAAGAGCGGCCAATGTGACGATCTGGCTTTAAGTCGATTCGATAACAAATGACGAAAACGGACGGATTTCTCAAGTTTTAACTACATTTGAACACTTTTCACATTCTCCCGTGCCACTCGGCTGGTAGTCCTCCTTTCATGCAGAATCGTAAGGTCCTAGCTCATGTCCAAGGCACCAAAGCCAGGTAAAATTCAATAATCGATACCTAAAACTTGAATTGTACTACTGCTTACTGGCTATTCCATCAACTTAGAAGCTTCATCTGTGTTCTACTATGGTGCTTTTAGTGTCTCCGCAAATCGCAGCACGCGACATAGCTTTGCAGACGATAAGTACAAGTGTTTCAGAGAGAAGAGAGGCCAATGTGACGATCTGGCTTTAAGTCGATTCGATAACAAATGACGAAAACGGACGGATTTCTCAAGTTTTAACTACATTTGAACACTTTTCTCATTCTCCCGTGCAACTGGGCTGCTAGTCCTCCTTTCATGCAGAATCATAAGGTCCTAGCTCATGTCCTATGCACCAAAGCCAGGTAAAATTCAATAATCGATACCTAAAACTTGAATTGTACTATTTCTTACTGGCTATTACATCAAATTAGAAGCTTCATCTGTGTTCTACTATGGTGCTTTTAGTGTCTCCGCATACCGCAGCACGCGACATAGCTTTGCAGACGATAAGTACAACCGTTTCAGAGAGAAGAGCGGCCAATGTGACGATCTGGCTTTAAGTCGATTCGATAACAAATGACGAAAACTGACGGATTTCTCAGGTTTTTACTACATATGAACACTTTACACTCTCTCCCGTGCAACTCGGATGCTAGTCCTCCTTTCATGCTGAATCTTAAGGTCCTAGCTCATGTCCAAGGCACCAAAGCCAGCTAATGATCAATATTCAATACCTAAAACTTGAATTGTACCACTTCTTACTGGCTATTACATAAACTTAGAAGCTTGATCTGTGTTCTACTATGGTGCTTTTAGTGTCTCAGCATACCGCAGCACGCGACATAGCTTTGCAGACGATAAGTACAACCTTTTCAGAGAGAAGAGCGGCCAATGTGACGATCTGGCTTTAAGTCGATTCGATAACAAATGACGAAAACGGACGGATTTCTCAGGTTTTTACTACATATGAACACTTTGCACATTCTCGCGTGCAACTCGGCTGCTAGTCCCCCTTTCATGCAGAATCTTAAGGTCCTAGCTCATGTCCAAGGCACCAAAGCCAGCTAAAATGTCAATAATCGATACCTAAAATTTGAATTGTACTACTTCTTACTGGATATTACATCAACTTAGAAGCTTCATCTGTGTTCTACTGTGGTGATTTTAGTGTCTCCGCATACCGCTGCACGTGACATAGCTTTGCAGACGATAAGTACAACCGATTCAGAGAGAAGAGCGGCCAATGTGACGATCTGGCTTTAAGTCGATTCGATAACAAATGACGAAAACGGACGGATTTCTCAGGTTTTTACTACATATGAACACTTTTCACATTCTCCCGTGCAACTCGGCTGCTAGTCCTCCTTTCATGCAGAATCTTAAGGTCCTAGCTCATGTCCAAGGCACCAAAGCCAGCTAAAAAGTCCATAATCAATACCTAAAACTTGAATTGTACTACTTCTTACTGGCTATTACATCAACTTAGAAGCTTCATCTGTGGTCTACTGTGGTGCTTTTAGTTCCTCCGCATACCGCAGCACGGACATAGTTTTGCAGACGATTAGTACAACCGTTTCAGAGAGAGGAGCGGCCAATGTGACGATCTGGCTTTAAGTCGATTCGATAACAAATGACGAAAACGGACGGACTTCTCAGGTTTTTACTACATATGAACAGTTTACACATTCTCCCGTGCAACTCGGCTGCTAGTCCTCCTTTCATGCTGAATCTTAAGGTCCTAGCTCATGTCCAAAGCACGAAAGCCTGCTAAAGATCAATATTCAATACCTAAAACTTGAATTGTACTACTTCTTACTGGATATTACATCAACTTAGAAGCTTCATCTTTGTTCTACTGTGGTGATTTTAGTGTCTCCGCATACCGCAGCAAGTGACATAGCTTTGCAGGCGATAAGAACAACCGATTCAGAGAGAATAGCGGCCAATGTGACGATCTGGCTTTAAGTCGATTCGATAACAAATGACGAAAACGGACGGATTTCTCAGGTTTTTACTACATATGAACACTTTACACATTCTCCCGTGCAACTCGGCTGCTAGTCCCCCTATCATGCAGAATGTTAAGGTCCTAGCTCATGTCCAAGGCACCAAAGCCAGCTAAAAAGTCAATAATCGATACCTAAAACTTGAATTGTACTACGTCTTACTGGGTATTACATCAACTTAGAAGCTTCATCTGTGTTCTACTACGGTGCTTTTAGTGTCTCCGCATACCGCAGCACGCGACATAGCTTTGCAGACGAAAAGTACAATCGTTTCAGAGAGAAGAGCGGCCAATGTGACGATCTGGCTTTAAGTCGATTCGATAACAAATGACGAAAACGGACGTATTTCTCAGGTTTTTACTACTTTTGAACACTTTTTACATTCTCCCGTGCACCTCGGCTGCTAGTCCTCCTTCATGCAAAATCTTAAGTTCCTAGCTCGTGTCCAAGCACCAAAGAAGTGTAAAATGTCAATAACCGATAGCTAAAACTTGAATTGTACTACATTTTACTGGCTATTACATCAACTTAGAAGCTTCATCTGTGTTCTACTATGGTGCATTTAGTGTCTCAGCATACCGCAGCACGCGACATAGCTTTGCAGACGATAAGTACAACCGTTTCAGAGAGAAGAGCGGCCAATGTGACGATCTGGCTTTAAGTCGATTCGATAACAAATGACGAAAACGGACGGATTTCTCAGGTTTTTACTACATATGAACACTTTGCACATTCTCGCGTGCAACTCGGCTGCTAGTCCCCCTTTCATGCAGAATCTTAAGGTCCTAGCTCATGTCCAAGGCACCAAAGCCAGCTAAAATGTCAATAATCGATACCTAAAATTTGAATTGTACTACTTCTTACTGGATATTACATCAACTTAGAAGCTTCATCTGTGTTCTACTGTGGTGATTTTAGTGTCTCCGCATACCGCTGCACGTGACATAGCTTTGCAGACGATAAGTACAACCGATTCAGAGAGAAGAGCGGCCAATGTGACGATCTGGCTTTAAGTCGATTCGATAACAAATGACGAAAACGGACGGATTTCTCAGGTTTTTACTACATATGAACACTTTTCACATTCTCCCGTGCAACTCGGCTGCTAGTCCTCCTTTCATGCAGAATCTTAAGGTCCTAGCTCATGTCCAAGGCACCAAAGCCAGCTAAAAAGTCCATAATCAATACCTAAAACTTGAATTGTACTACTTCTTACTGGCTATTACATCAACTTAGAAGCTTCATCTGTGTTCTACTGTGGTGCTTTGAGTTCCTCCGCATACCGCAGCACGGACATAGTTTTGCAGACGATTAGTACAACCGATTCAGAGAGAAGAGCGGCCAATGTGACGATCTGGCTTTAAGTCGATTCGATAACAAATGACGAAAACGGACGGATTTCTCAGGTTTTTACTACATATGAACACTTTTCACATTCTCCCGTGCAACTCGGCTGCTAGTCCTCCTTTCATGCAGAATCTTAAGGTCCTAGCTCATGTCCAAGGCACCAAAGCCAGCTAAAAAGTCCATAATCAATACCTAAAACTTGAATTTTACTACTTCTTACTGGCTATTACATCAACTTAGAAGCTTCATCTGTGTTCTACTGTGGTGCTTTTAGTTCCTCCGCATACCGAAGCACGGACATAGTTTTGCAGACGATTAGTACAACCGTTTCAGAGAGAAGAGTGGCCTATGTGACGATCTGGCTTTAAGTCGATTCGATAACAAATGACGAAAACGGACGGACTTCTCAGGTTTTTACTACATATGAACAGTTTACACATTCTCCCGTGCAACTCGGCTGCTAGTCCTCCTTTCATGCTGAATCTTAAGGTCCTAGCTCATGTCCAAAGAACCAAAGCCTGCTAAAGATCAATATTCAATACCTAAAACTTGAATTGTACTACTTCTTACTGGATATTACATCAACTTAGAAGCTTCATCTTTGTTCTACTGTGGTGATTTTAGTGTCTCCGCATACCGCAGCAAGTGACATAGCTTTGCAGGCGATAAGAACAACCGATTCAGAGAGAATAGCGGCCAATGTGACGATCTGGCTTTAAGTCGATTCGATAACAAATGACGAAAACGGACGGATTTCTCAGGTTTTTACTACATATGAACACTTTGCACATTCTCGCGTGCAACTCGGCTGCTAGTCCCCCTTTCATGCAGAATCTTAAGGTCCTAGCTCATGTCCAAGGCACCAAAGCCAGCTAAAATGTCAATAATCGATACCTAAAATTTGAATTGTACTACTTCTTACTGGATATTACATCAACTTAGAAGCTTCATCTGTGTTCTACTGTGGTGATTTTAGTGTCTCCGCATACCGCTGCACGTGACATAGCTTTGCAGACGATAAGTACAACCGATTCAGAGAGAAGAGCGGCCAATGTGACGATCTGGCTTTAAGTCGATTCGATAACAAATGACGAAAACGGACGGATTTCTCAGGTTTTTACTACATATGAACACTTTTCACATTCTCCCGTGCAACTCGGCTGCTAGTCCTCCTTTCATGCAGAATCTTAAGGTCCTAGCTCATGTCCAAGGCACCAAAGCCAGCTAAAAAGTCCATAATCAATACCTAAAACTTGAATTGTACTACTTCTTACTGGCTATTACATCAACTTAGAAGCTTCATCTGTGTTCTACTGTGGTGCTTTTAGTTCCTCCGCATACCGCAGCACGGACATAGTTTTGCAGACGATTAGTACAACCGTTTCAGAGAGAAGAGCGGCCAATGTGACGATCTGGCTTTAAGTCGATTCGATAACAAATGACGAAAACGGACGGACTTCTCAGGTTTTTACTACATATGAACAGTTTACACATTCTCCCGTGCAATTCGGCTGCTAGTCCTCCTTTCATGCTGAATCTTAAGGTCCTAGCTCATGTCCAAAGCACGAAAGCCTGCTAAAGATCAATATTCAATACCTAAAACTTGAATTGTACTACTTCTTACTGGATATTACATCAACTTAGAAGCTTCATCTTTGTTCTACTGTGGTGATTTTAGTGTCTCCGCATACCGCAGCAAGTGACATAGCTTTGCAGGCGATAAGAACAACCGATTCAGAGGGAATAGCGGCCAATGTGACGATCTGGCTTTAAGTCGATTCGATAACAAATGACGAAAACGGACGGATTTCTCAGGTTTTTACTACATATGAACACTTTACACATTCTCCCGTGCAACTCGGCTGCTAGTCCCCCTATCATGCAGAATGTTAAGGTCCTAGCTCATGTCCAAGGCACCAAAGCCAGCTAAAAAGTCAATAATCGATACCTAAAACTTGAATTGTACTACGTCATACTGGGTATTACATCAACTTAGAAGCTTCATCTGTGTTCTACTACGGTGCTTTTAGTGTCTCCGCATACCGCAGCACGCGACATAGCTTTGCAGACGAAAAGTACAATCGTTTCAGAGAGAAGAGCGGCCAATGTGACGATCTGGCTTTAAGTCGATTCGATAACAAATGACGAAAACGGACGGATTTCTCAGGTTTTTACTACATTTGAACACTTTTCACATTCTCCCGTGCAACTCGGCTGCTAGTCCTCCTTTCATGCTGAATATTAAGGTCCTAGCTCATGTCCAAGGCACAAAATCCAGCAAAAAATTCAATATTCAATACCTAAAACTCGAATTTTACTACTTCTTACTGGCTATTACATCAACTTAGAAGCTTGATCTGTGTTCTACTATGGTGCTTTTAGTGTCTCAGCATACCGCAGCACGCGACATAGCTTTGCAGACGATAAGTACAAGTGTTTCAGAGAGAAGAGCGGCCAATTTGTCGATCTGGCTTTAAGTCGATTCGATAACAAATGATGAAAACGGACGGATTTCTCAAGTTGTAACTACATTTGAACACTTTTCTCATTCTCCCGTGCAACTGGGCTGCTAGTCCTCCTTTCATGCAGAATCATAAGGTCCTAGCTCATGTCCTATGCACCAAAGCCAGGTAAAATTCAATAATCGATACCTAAAACTTGAATTGTACTATTTCTTACTGGCTATTACATCAACTTAGAAGCTTCATCTGTGTTCTACTATGGTGCTTTTAGTGTCTCCGCATACCGCAGCACGCGACATAGCTTTGCAGACGATAAGTACAACCGTTTCAGAGAGAAGAGCGGAAAATGTGACGATCTGGCTTTAAGTCGATTCGATAACAAATGACGAAAACGGACGGATTTCTCAGGTTTTTACTACATATGAACACTTTTCACATTCTCCCGTGCAACTCGGCTGCTAGTCCTCCTTTCATGCAGAATCTTAAGGTCCTAGCTCATGTCCAAGGCACCAAAGCCAGCTAAAAAGTCCATAATCAATACCTAAAACTTGAATTGTACTACTTCTTACTGGCTATTACATCAACTTAGAAGCTTCATCTGTGTTCTACTGTGGTGCTTTGAGTTCCTCCGCATACCGCAGCACGGACATAGTTTTGCAGACGATTAGTACAACCGATTCAGAGAGAAGAGCGGCCAATGTGACGATCTGGCTTTAAGTCGATTCGATAACAAATGACGAAAACGGACGGATTTCTCAGGTTTTTACTACATATGAACACTTTGCACATTCTCGCGTGCAACTCGGCTGCTAGTCCCCCTTTCATGCAGAATCTTAAGGTCCTAGCTCATGTCCAAGGCACCAAAGCCAGCTAAAATGTCAATAATCGATACCTAAAATTTGAATTGTACTACTTCTTACTGGATATTACATCAACTTAGAAGCTTCATCTGTGTTCTACTGTGGTGATTTTAGTGTCTCCGCATACCGCTGCACGTGACATAGCTTTGCAGACGATAAGTACAACCGATTCAGAGAGAAGAGCGGCCAATGTGACGATCTGGCTTTAAGTCGATTCGATAACAAATGACGAAAACGGACGGATTTCTCAGGTTTTTACTACATATGAACACTTTTCTCATTCTCCCGTGCAACTCGGCTGCTAGTCCTCCTTTCATGCAGAATCTTAAGGTCCTAGCTCATGTCCAAGGCACCAAAGCCAGCTAAAAAGTCCATAATCAATACCTAAAACTTGAATTGTACTACTTCTTACTGGCTATTACATCAACTTAGAAGCTTCATCTGTGTTCTACTGTGGTGCTTTTAGTTCCTCCGCATACCGCAGCACGGACATAGTTTTGCAGACGATTAGTACAACCGTTTCAGAGAGAAGAGCGGCCAATGTGACGATCTGGCTTTAAGTCGATTCGATAACAAATGACGAAAACGGACGGATTTCTCAGGTTTTTACTACATTTGAACACTTTTCACATTCTCCCGTGCAACTCGGCTGCTAGTCCTCCTTTCATGCTGAATATTAAGGTCCTAGCTCATGTCCAAGGCACAAAATCCAGCAAAAAATTCAATATTCAATACCTAAAACTCGAATTTTACTACTTCTTACTGGCTATTACATCAACTTAGAAGCTTGATCTGTGTTCTACTATGGTGCTTTTAGTGTCTCAGCATACCGCAGCACGCGACATAGCTTTGCAGACGAAAAGTACAATCGTTTCAGAGAGAAGAGCGGCCAATGTGACGATCTGGCTTTAAGTCGATTCGATAACAAATGACGAAAACGGACGGATTTCTCAGGTTTTTACTACATATGAACACTTTTCACATTCTCCCGTGCAACTCGGCTGCTAGTCCTCCTTTCATGCAGAATCTTAAGGTCCTAGCTCATGTCCAAGGCACCAAAGCCAGCTAAAAAGTCCATAATCAATACCTAAAACTTGAATTGTACTACTTCTTACTGGCTATTACATCAACTTAGAAGCTTCATCTGTGTTCTACTGTGGTGCTTTTAGTTCCTCCGCATACCGCAGCACGGACATAGTTTTGCAGACGATTAGTACAACCGTTTCAGAGAGAAGAGCGGCCAATGTGACGATCTGGCTTTAAGTCGATTCGATAACAAATGACGAAAACGGACGGACTTCTCAGGTTTTTACTACATATGAACAGTTTACACATTCTCCCGTGCAATTCGGCTGCTAGTCCTCCTTTCATGCTGAATCTTAAGGTCCTAGCTCATGTCCAAAGCACGAAAGCCTGCTAAAGATCAATATTCAATACCTAAAACTTGAATTGTACTACTTCTTACTGGATATTACATCAACTTAGAAGCTTCATCTTTGTTCTACTGTGGTGATTTTAGTGTCTCCGCATACCGCAGCAAGTGACATAGCTTTGCAGGCGATAAGAACAACCGATTCAGAGGGAATAGCGGCCAATGTGACGATCTGGCTTTAAGTCGATTCGATAACAAATGACGAAAACGGACGGATTTCTCAGGTTTTTACTACATATGAACACTTTACACATTCTCCCGTGCAACTCGGCTGCTAGTCCCCCTATCATGCAGAATGTTAAGGTCCTAGCTCATGTCCAAGGCACCAAAGCCAGCTAAAAAGTCAATAATCGATACCTAAAACTTGAATTGTACTACGTCATACTGGGTATTACATCAACTTAGAAGCTTCATCTGTGTTCTACTACGGTGCTTTTAGTGTCTCCGCATACCGCAGCACGCGACATAGCTTTGCAGACGAAAAGTACAATCGTTTCAGAGAGAAGAGCGGCCAATGTGACGATCTGGCTTTAAGTCGATTCGATAACAAATGACGAAAACGGACGGATTTCTCAGGTTTTTACTACATTTGAACACTTTTCACATTCTCCCGTGCAACTCGGCTGCTAGTCCTCCTTTCATGCTGAATATTAAGGTCCTAGCTCATGTCCAAGGCACAAAATCCAGCAAAAAATTCAATATTCAATACCTAAAACTCGAATTTTACTACTTCTTACTGGCTATTACATCAACTTAGAAGCTTGATCTGTGTTCTACTATGGTGCTTTTAGTGTCTCAGCATACCGCAGCACGCGACATAGCTTTGCAGACGATAAGTACAAGTGTTTCAGAGAGAAGAGCGGCCAATTTGACGATCTGGCTTTAAGTCGATTCGATAACAAATGATGAAAACGGACGGATTTCTCAAGTTGTAACTACATTTGAACACTTTTCTCATTCTCCCGTGCAACTGGGCTGCTAGTCCTCCTTTCATGCAGAATCATAAGGTCCTAGCTCATGTCCTATGCACCAAAGCCAGGTAAAATTCAATAATCGATACCTAAAACTTGAATTGTACTATTTCTTACTGGCTATTACATCAACTTAGAAGCTTCATCTGTGTTCTACTATGGTGCTTTTAGTGTCTCCGCATACCGCAGCACGCGACATAGCTTTGCAGACGATAAGTACAACCGTTTCAGAGAGAAGAGCGGAAAATGTGACGATCTGGCTTTAAGTCGATTCGATAACAAATGACGAAAACGGACGGATTTCTCAGGTTTTTACTACATATGAACACTTTTCACATTCTCCCGTGCAACTCGGCTGCTAGTCCTCCTTTCATGCAGAATCTTAAGGTCCTAGCTCATGTCCAAGGCACCAAAGCCAGCTAAAAAGTCCATAATCAATACCTAAAACTTGAATTGTACTACTTCTTACTGGCTATTACATCAACTTAGAAGCTTCATCTGTGTTCTACTGTGGTGCTTTGAGTTCCTCCGCATACCGCAGCACGGACATAGTTTTGCAGACGATTAGTACAACCGATTCAGAGAGAAGAGCGGCCAATGTGACGATCTGGCTTTAAGTCGATTCGATAACAAATGACGAAAACGGACGGATTTCTCAGGTTTTTACTACATATGAACACTTTGCACATTCTCGCGTGCAACTCGGCTGCTAGTCCCCCTTTCATGCAGAATCTTAAGGTCCTAGCTCATGTCCAAGGCACCAAAGCCAGCTAAAATGTCAATAATCGATACCTAAAATTTGAATTGTACTACTTCTTACTGGATATTACATCAACTTAGAAGCTTCATCTGTGTTCTACTGTGGTGATTTTAGTGTCTCCGCATACCGCTGCACGTGACATAGCTTTGCAGACGATAAGTACAACCGATTCAGAGAGAAGAGCGGCCAATGTGACGATCTGGCTTTAAGTCGATTCGATAACAAATGACGAAAACGGACGGATTTCTCAGGTTTTTACTACATATGAACACTTTTCTCATTCTCCCGTGCAACTCGGCTGCTAGTCCTCCTTTCATGCAGAATCTTAAGGTCCTAGCTCATGTCCAAGGCACCAAAGCCAGCTAAAAAGTCCATAATCAATACCTAAAACTTGAATTGTACTACTTCTTACTGGCTATTACATCAACTTAGAAGCTTCATCTGTGTTCTACTGTGGTGCTTTTAGTTCCTCCGCATACCGCAGCACGGACATAGTTTTGCAGACGATTAGTACAACCGTTTCAGAGAGAAGAGCGGCCAATGTGACGATCTGGCTTTAAGTCGATTCGATAACAAATGACGAAAACGGACGGATTTCTCAGGTTTTTACTACATTTGAACACTTTTCACATTCTCCCGTGCAACTCGGCTGCTAGTCCTCCTTTCATGCTGAATATTAAGGTCCTAGCTCATGTCCAAGGCACAAAATCCAGCAAAAAATTCAATATTCAATACCTAAAACTCGAATTTTACTACTTCTTACTGGCTATTACATCAACTTAGAAGCTTGATCTGTGTTCTACTATGGTGCTTTTAGTGTCTCAGCATACCGCAGCACGCGACATAGCTTTGCAGACGAAAAGTACAATCGTTTCAGAGAGAAGAGCGGCCAATGTGACGATCTGGCTTTAAGTCGATTCGATAACAAATGACGAAAACGGACGGATTTCTCAGGTTTTTACTACATATGAACACTTTTCACATTCTCACGTGCCACTCGGCTAGTAGTCCTCCTTTCATGCAGAATCTTAAGGTCCTAGCTCATGTCCAAGGCACCAAAGCCAGCTAAAAAGTCAATAATCGATACCTAAAACATGAATTGTACTACTGCTTACTGGCTATTCCATCAACTTAGAAGCTTCATCTGTGTTCTACTATGGTGCTTTTAGTGTCTCCGCAAATCGCAACACGCGACATAGCTTTGCAGACGATAAGTACAAGTGTTTCAGAGAGATGAGCGGCCAATGTGACGATCTGGCTTTAAGTCGATTCGATAACAAATGACGAAAACGGACGGATTTCTCAAGTTGTAACTACATTTGAACACTTTTCTCATTCTCCCGTGCAACTGGGCTGCTAGTCCTCCTTTCATGCAGAATCATAAGGTCCTAGCTCATGTCCTATGCACCAAAGCCAGGTAAAATTCAATAATCGATACCTAAAACTTGAATTGTACTATTTCTTACTGGCTATTACATCAACTTAGAAGCTTCATCTGTGTTCTACTATGGTGCTTTTAGTGTCTCCGCATACCGCAGCACGCGACATAGCTTTGCAGACGATAAGTACAACCGTTTCAGAGAGAAGAGCGGAAAATGTGACGATCTGGCTTTAAGTCGATTCGATAACAAATGACGAAAACGGACGGATTTCTCAGGTTTTTACTACATATGAACACTTTTCACATTCTCCCGTGCAACTCGGCTGCTAGTCCTCCTTTCATGCAGAATCTTAAGGTCCTAGCTCATGTCCAAGGCACCAAAGCCAGCTAAAAATCAATAATCGATACCTAAAATTGAATTGTACTACTTCTTACTGGCTATTACATCAACTTAGGAGCTTCATCTGTGTTCTACTGTGGTGCTTTGAGTTCCTCCGCATACCGCAGCACGGACATAGTTTTGCAGACGATTAGTACAACCGATTCAGAGAGAAGAGCGGCCAATGTGATGATCTGGCTTTAAGTCGATTCGATAACAAATGACGAAAACGGACGGATTTCTCAGGTTTTTACTACATATGAACACTTTTCACATTCTCCCGTGCAACTCGGCTGCTAGTCCTCCTTTCATGCAGAATCTTAAGGTCCTAGCTCATGTCCAAGGCACCAAAGCCAGCTAAAAAGTCCATAATCAATACCTAAAACTTGAATTTTACTACTTCTTACTGGCTATTACATCAACTTAGAAGCTTCATCTGTGTTCTACTACGGTGCTTTTAGTGTCTCCGCATACCGCAGCACGCGACATAGCTTTGCAGACGAAAAGTACAATCGTTTCAGAGAGAAGAGCGGCCAATGTGACGATCTGGCTTTAAGTCGATTCGATAACAAATGACGAAAACGGACGTATTTCTCAGGTTTTTACTACTTTTGAACACTTTTTACATTCTCCCGTGCACCTCGGCTGCTAGTCCTCCTTCATGCAAAATCTTAAGTTCCTAGCTCGTGTCCAAGGCACCAAAGAAGGGTAAAATGTCAATAACCGATAGCTAAAACTTGAATTGTACTACATTTTACTGGCTATTACATCAACTTAGAAGCTTCATCTGTGTTCTACTATGGTGCATTTAGTGTCTCAGCATACCGCAGCACGCGACATAGCTTTGCAGACGATAAGTACAACCGTTTCAGAGAGAAGAGCGGCCAATGTGACGATCTGGCTTTAAGTCGATTCGATAACAAATGACGAAAACGGACGGATTTCTCAGGTTTTTACTACATATGAACACTTTGCACATTCTCGCGTGCAACTCGGCTGCTAGTCCCCCTTTCATGCAGAATCTTAAGGTCCTAGCTCATGTCCAAGGCACCAAAGCCAGCTAAAATGTCAATAATCGATACCTAAAATTTGAATTGTACTACTTCTTACTGGATATTACATCAACTTAGAAGCTTCATCTGTGTTCTACTGTGGTGATTTTAGTGTCTCCGCATACCGCTGCACGTGACATAGCTTTGCAGACGATAAGTACAACCGATTCAGAGAGAAGAGCGGCCAATGTGACGATCTGGCTTTAAGTCGATTCGATAACAAATGACGAAAACGGACGGATTTCTCAGGTTTTTACTACATATGAACACTTTTCACATTCTCCCGTGCAACTCGGCTGCTAGTCCTCCTTTCATGCAGAATCTTAAGGTCCTAGCTCATGTCCAAGGCACCAAAGCCAGCTAAAAAGTCCATAATCAATACCTAAAACTTGAATTGTACTACTTCTTACTGGCTATTACATCAACTTAGAAGCTTCATCTGTGTTCTACTGTGGTGCTTTTAGTTCCTCCGCATACCGCAGCACGGACATAGTTTTGCAGACGATTAGTACAACCGTTTCAGAGAGAAGAGCGGCCAATGTGACGATCTGGCTTTAAGTCGATTCGATAAAAAATGACGAAAACGGACGGACTTCTCAGGTTTTTACTACATATGAACAGTTTACACATTCTCCCGTGCAACTCGGCTGCTAGTCCTCCTTTCATGCTGAATCTTAAGGTCCTAGCTCATGTCCAAAGCACCAAAGCCTGCTAAAGATCAATATTCAATACCTAAAACTTGAATTGTACTACTTCTTACTGGATATTACATCAACTTAGAAGCTTCATCTTTGTTCTACTGTGGTGATTTTAGTGTCTCCGCATACCGCAGCAAGTGACATAGCTTTGCAGGCGATAAGAACAACCGATTCAGAGAGAATAGCGGCCAATGTGACGATCTGGCTTTAAGTCGATTCGATAACAAATGACGAAAACGGACGGATTTCTCAGGTTTTTACTACATATGAACACTTTACACATTCTCCCGTGCAACTCGGCTGCTAGTCCCCCTATCATGCAGAATGTTAAGGTCCTAGCTCATGTCCAAGGCACCAAAGCCAGCTAAAAAGTCAATAATCGATACCTAAAACTTGAATTGTACTACGTCTTACTGGGTATTACATCAACTTAGAAGCTTCATCTGTGTTCTACTACGGTGCTTTTAGTGTCTCCGCATACCGCAGCACGCGACATAGCTTTGCAGACGAAAAGTACAATCGTTTCAGAGAGAAGAGCGGCCAATGTGACGATCTGGCTTTAAGTCGATTCGATAACAAATGACGAAAACGGACGGATTTCTCAGGTTTTTACTACATTTGAACACTTTTCACATTCTCCCGTGCAACTCGGCTGCTAGTCCTCCTTTCATGCTGAATATTAAGGTCCTAGCTCATGTCCAAGGCACAAAATCCAGCAAAAAATTCAATATTCAATACCTAAAACTCGAATTTTACTACTTCTTACTGGCTATTACATCAACTTAGAAGCTTGATCTGTGTTCTACTATGGTGCTTTTAGTGTCTCAGCATACCGCAGCACGCGACATAGCTTTGCAGACGATAAGTACAAGTGTTTCAGAGAGAAGAGCGGCCAATTTGACGATCTGGCTTTAAGTCGATTCGATAACAAATGATGAAAACGGACGGATTTCTCAAGTTTTAACTACATTTGAACACTTTTCACATTCTCACGTGCCACTCGGCTGGTAGTCCTCCTTTCATGCAGAATCTTAAGGTCCTAGCTCATGTCCAAGGCACCAAAGCCAGCTAAAAAGTCAATAATCGATACCTAAAACTTGAATTGTACTACTGCTTACTGGCTATTCCATCAACTTAGAAGCTTCATCTGTGTTCTACTATGGTGCTTTTAGTGTCTCCGCAAATCGCAACACGCGACATAGCTTTGCAGACGATAAGTACAAGTGTTTCAGAGAGATGAGCGGCCAATGTGACGATCTGGCTTTAAGTCGATTCGATAACAAATGACGAAAACGGACGGATTTCTCAAGTTGTAACTACATTTGAACACTTTTCTCATTCTCCCGTGCAACTGGGCTGCTAGTCCTCCTTTCATGCAGAATCATAAGGTCCTAGCTCATGTCCTATGCACCAAAGCCAGGTAAAATTCAATAATCGATACCTAAAACTTGAATTGTACTATTTCTTACTGGCTATTACATCAACTTAGAAGCTTCATCTGTGTTCTACTATGGTGCTTTTAGTGTCTCCGCATACCGCAGCACGCGACATAGCTTTGCAGACGATAAGTACAACCGTTTCAGAGAGAAGAGCGGAAAATGTGACGATCTGGCTTTAAGTCGATTCGATAACAAATGACGAAAACGGACGGATTTCTCAGGTTTTTACTACATATGAACACTTTTCACATTCTCCCGTGCAACTCGGCTGCTAGTCCTCCTTTCATACAGAATGTTAAGGTCCTAGCTCATGTCCAAGGCACCAAAGCCAGCTAAAAAGTCAATAATCGATACCTAAAACTTGAATTGGATTACTTCTTACTGGTTATTACATCAACTTAGAAGTTTCATCTGTGTTCTACTGTGGTGATTTTAGTGTCTCCAGATCCCGCAGCACGAGACATAGCTTTGCAGACGATAAGTACAACCGATTCAGAGAGGAGAGCGGCCAATGTGACGATCTGGCTTTAAGTCGATTCGATAACAAATGACGAAAACGGACGTATTTCTCAGGTTTTTACTACATATGAACACTTTTCACATTCTCCCGTGCAACTCGGCTACTAGTCCTCCTTTCATGCAGAATGTTAAGGTCCTAGGTCATGTCCAAGGCACCAAAGCCAGCTATAAAGTCAATAATCGATACCTAAAACTTGAATTGTAATACGTCTTACTGGGTATTACATCAACTTAGAAGCTTCATCTGTGTTCTACTATGGTGCTTTTAGTGTCTCCGCATACCGCAGCACGCGACATAGCTTTGCATACGATAAGTACAACCGTTTCAGAGAGAAGAGCGGCCAATGTGACGATCTGGCTTTAAGTCGATTCGATAGCAAATGACGAAAGTGGACGGATTTCTCAGGTTTTTACTACATATGAACACTTTTCTCATTCTCCCGTGCAACTCGGCTGCTAGTCCTCCTTTCATGCAGAATCATAAGGTCCTAGCTCATGTCCAAGGCACCAAAGCCAGCTAAAAAGTCAATAATCGATACCTAAAACTTGAATTGTACTACTTCTTACTGGCTATTACATCAACTTAGAAGATTCATCTGTGTTCTACTATGGTGCTTTTCGTGTCTCCGCATACCGCAGCACGCGACATAGCTTTGCAATCGATAAGTACAACCGTTTCAGAGAGAAGAGCGGCCAATGTGACGATCTGGCTTTAAGTCGATTCGATAACAAATTACGAAAATGGACGGATTTCTCAGGTTTTTACTACATATGAACACTTTTCACATTCTCCCGTGCAACTCGGCTGCTAGTCCCCCTATAATGCAGAATGTTAAGGTCCTAGCTCATGTCCAAGGCACCAAAGCCAGCTAAAAAGTCAATAATCGATACCTAAAATTGAATTGTACTACTTCTTCCTGGCTATTACATCAACTTAGAAGCTTCATCTGTGTTCTACTATGGTGCTTTTAGTGTCTCAGCATACCGCAGCACGCGAAATAATTTTTCAGACGATAAGTACATTCGTTTCAGAGAGAAGAGCGGCCAATGTGACGATCTGGCTTTAAGTCGATTCGATAACAAATGACGAAAACGGACCGATGTCTCAGGTTTTTACTACATATGAACACTTTTCATATTCTCCCGTGCAACTCGGCTGCTAGTCCTCCTTTCATGCAGAATCTTAAGGTCCTAGCTCATGTCCAAGGCACCAAAGCCAGCTAAAAAGTCAATAATCAATACCTAAAACTTGAATTGTACTACTTCTTACTGGCTATTCCATCAACTTAGAAACTTCATCTGTGTTCTACTATGGTGCTTTTAGTGTCTCCGCAAATCGCAGCACGCGACATAGCTTTGCAGACGATAAGTACAACCGTTTCAGAGAGAAGAGCGGCCAATGTGACGATCTGGCTTTAAGTCGATTCGATAGCAAATGACGAAAGTGGACGGATTTCTCAGGTTTTTACTACATATGAACACTTTTCTCATTCTCCCGTGCAACTCGTCTGCTAGTCCTCCTTTCATGCAGAATCATAAGGTCCTAGCTCATGTCCAAGGCACCAAAGCCAGCTAAAAAGTCAATAATCGATACCTAAAACTTGAATTGTACTACTTCTTACTGGCTATTACATCAACTTAGAAGCTTCATCTGTGTTCTACTATGGTGCTTTTCGTGTCTCCGCATACCGCAGCACGCGACATAGCTTTGCAATCGATAAGTACAACCGTTTCAGAGAGAAGAGCGACCAATGTGACGATCTGGCTTTAAGTCGATTCGATAACAAATTACGAAAACGGACGGATTTCTCAGGTTTTTACTACATATGAACACTTTTCTCATTCTCCCGTGCAACTCGGCTGCTAGTCCTCCTTTCATGCAGAATCATAAGGTCCTAGCTCATGTCCAATGCACCAAAGCCAGGTAAAATTCAATAATCGATACCTAAAACTTGAATTGTACTACTTCTTACTGGCTATTACATCAACTTAGAAGCTTCATCTGTGTTCTACTATGGTGCTTTTAGTGTCTCCGCAGACCGCAGCACGCGACATAGCTTTGCAGACGATAAGTACAACCGATTCAGGGAGGAGAGCGGCCAATGTGACGATCTGGCTTTAAGTCGATTCGATAACAAATGACGAAAACGGACGGATTTCTCAGGTTTTTACTACATATGAACACTTTGCACATTCTCGCGTGCAACTCGGCTGCTAGTCCCCCTTTCATGCAGAATCTTAAGGTCCTAGCTCATGTCCAAGGCACCAAAGCCAGCTAAAATGTCAATAATCGATACCTAAAATTTGAATTGTACTACTTCTTACTGGATATTACATCAACTTAGAAGCTTCATCTGTGTTCTACTGTGGTGATTTTAGTGTCTCCGCATACCGCTGCACGTGACATAGCTTTGCAGACGATAAGTACAACCGATTCAGAGAGAAGAGCGGCCAATGTGACGATCTGGCTTTAAGTCGATTCGATAACAAATGACGAAAACGGACGGATTTCTCAGGTTTTTACTACATATGAACACTTTTCACATTCTCCCGTGCAACTCGGCTGCTAGTCCTCCTTTCATGCAGAATCTTAAGGTCCTAGCTCATGTCCAAGGCACCAAACCCAGCTAAAAAGTCCATAATCAATACCTAAAACTTGAATTGTACTACTTCTTACTGGCTATTACATCAACTTAGAAGCTTCATCTGTGTTCTACTGTGGTGCTTTTAGTTCCTCCGCATACCGCAGCACGGACATAGTTTTGCAGACGATTAGTACAACCGTTTCAGAGAGAAGAGCGGCCAATGTGACGATCTGGCTTTAAGTCGATTCGATAACAAATGACGAAAACGGACGGACTTCTCAGGTTTTTACTACATATGAACAGTTTACACATTCTCCCGTGCAACTCGGCTGCTAGTCCTCCTTTCATGCTGAATCTTAAGGTCCTAGCTCATGTCCAAAGCACCAAAGCCTGCTAAAGATCAATATTCAATACCTAAAACTTGAATTGTACTACTTCTTACTGGATATTACATCAACTTAGAAGCTTCATCTTTGTTCTACTGTGGTGATTTTAGTGTCTCCGCATACCGCAGCAAGTGACATAGCTTTGCAGGCGATAAGAACAACCGATTCAGAGAGAATAGCGGCCAATGTGACGATCTGGCTTTAAGTCGATTCGATAACAAATGACGAAAACGGACGGATTTCTCAGGTTTTTACTACATATGAACACTTTACACATTCTCCCGTGCAACTCGGCTGCTAGTCCCCCTATCATGCAGAATGTTAAGGTCCTAGCTCATGTCCAAGGCACCAAAGCCAGCTAAAAAGTCAATAATCGATACCTAAAACTTGAATTGTACTACGTCTTACTGGGTATTACATCAACTTAGAAGCTTCATCTGTGTTCTACTACGGTGCTTTTAGTGTCTCCGCATACCGCAGCACGCGACATAGCTTTGCAGACGAAAAGTACAATCGTTTCAGAGAGAAGAGCGGCCAATGTGACGATCTGGCTTTAAGTCGATTCGATAACAAATGACGAAAACGGACGGATTTCTCAGGTTTTTACTACATTTGAACACTTTTCACATTCTCCCGTGCAACTCGGCTGCTAGTCCTCCTTTCATGCTGAATATTAAGGTCCTAGCTCATGTCCAAGGCACAAAATCCAGCAAAAAATTCAATATTCAATACCTAAAACTCGAATTTTACTACTTCTTACTGGCTATTACATCAACTTAGAAGCTTGATCTGTGTTCTACTATGGTGCTTTTAGTGTCTCAGCATACCGCAGCACGCGACATAGCTTTGCAGACGATAAGTACAAGTGTTTCAGAGAGAAGAGCGGCCAATTTGACGATCTGGCTTTAAGTCGATTCGATAACAAATGATGAAAACGGACGGATTTCTCAAGTTTTAACTACATTTGAACACTTTTCACATTCTCACGTGCCACTCGGCTGGTAGTCCTCCTTTCATGCAGAATCTTAAGGTCCTAGCTCATGTCCAAGGCACCAAAGCCAGCTAAAAAGTCAATAATCGATACCTAAAACTTGAATTGTACTACTGCTTGCTGGCTATTCCATCAACTTAGAAGCTTCATCTGTGTTCTACTATGGTGCTTTTAGTGTCTCCGCAAATCGCAACACGCGACATAGCTTTGCAGACGATAAGTACAAGTGTTTCAGAGAGATGAGCGGCCAATGTGACGATCTGGCTTTAAGTCGATTCGATAACAAATGACGAAAACGGACGGATTTCTCAAGTTGTAACTACATTTGAACACTTTTCTCATTCTCCCGTGCAACTGGGCTGCTAGTCCTCCTTTCATGCAGAATCATAAGGTCCTAGCTCATGTCCTATGCACCAAAGCCAGGTAAAATTCAATAATCGATACCTAAAACTTCAATTGCACTATTTCTTACTGGCTATTACATCAACTTAGAAGCTTCATCTGTGTTCTACTATGGTGCTTTTACTGTCTCCGCATACCGCAGCACGCGACATAGCTTTGCAGACGATAAGTACAACCGTTTCAGAGAGAAGAGCGGAAAATGTGACGATCTGGCTTTAAGTCGATTCGATAACAAATGACGAAAACGGACGGATTTCTCAGGTTTTTACTACATATGAACACTTTTCACATTCTCCCGTGCAACTCGGCTGCTAGTCCTCCTTTCATACAGAATGTTAAGGTCCTAGCTCATGTCCAAGGCACCAAAACCAGCTAAAAGTCAATAATCGATACCTAAAACTTGAATTGGATTACTTCTTACTGGTTATTACATCAACTTAGAAGTTTCATCTGTGTTCTACTGTGGTGATTTTAGTGTCTCCAGATCCTGCAGCACGTGACATAGCTTTGCAGACGATAAGTACAACCGATTCAGAGAGGAGAGCGGCCAATGTGACGATCTGGCTTTAAGTCGATTCGATAACAAATGACGAAAACGGACGAATTTCTCAGGTTTTTACTACATATGAACACTTTTCACATTCTCCCGTGCAACTCGGCTACTAGTCCTCCTCTCATGCAGAATGTTAAGGTCCTAGGTCATGTCCAAGGCACCAAAGCCAGCTATAAAGTCAATAATCGATACCTAAAACTTGAATTGTAATACGTCTTACTGGGTATTACATCAACTTAGAAGCTTCATCTGTGTTCTACTATGGTGCTTTTAGTGTCTCCGCATACCGCAGCACGCGACATAGCTTTGCAGACGATAAGTACAACCGTTTCAGAGAGAAGAGCGGCCAATGTGACGATCTGGCTTTAAGTCGATTCGATAGCAAATGACGAAAGTGGACGGATTTCTCAGGTTTTTACTACATATGAACACTTTTCTCATTCTCCCGTGCAACTCGGCTGCTAATCCTCCTTTCATGCAGAATCATAAGGGTCCTAGCTCATGTCCAAGGCACCAAAGCCAGCTAAAAAGTCAATAATCGATACCTAAAACTTGAATTGTACTACTTCTTACTGGCTATTACATCAACTTAGAAGCTTCATCTGTGTTCTACTATGGTGCTTTTCGTGTCTCCGCATACCGCAGCACGCGAAATAATTTTTCAGACGATAAGTACAATCGTTTCAGAGAGAAGAGCGGCCAATGTGACGATCTGGCTTTAAGTCGATTCGATAACAAATGACGAAAACGGACGGATTTCTCAGGTTTTTACTACATATGAACACTTTTCACATTCTCCCGTGCAAATCGGCTGCTAGTCCTCCTTTCATGCAGAATCTTAAGGTCCTACCTCATGTCCAAGGCACCAAAGCCAGCTAAAAATCAATAATCGATACCTAAAATTGAATTGTACTACTTCTTCCTGGCTATTACATCAACTTAGAAGCTTCATCTGTGTTCTACTATGGTGCTTTTAGTGTCTCAGCATACCGCAGCACGCGAAATAATTTTTCAGACGATAAGTACAATCGTTTCAGAGAGAAGAGCGGCCAATGTGACGATCTGGCTTTAAGTCGATTCGATAACAAATGACGAAAACGGACCGATGTCTCAGGTTTTTACTACATATGAACACTTTTCATATTCTCCCGTGCAACTCGGCTGCTAGTCCTCCTTTCATGCAGAATCTTAAGGTCCTAGCTCATGTCCAAGGCACCAAAGCCAGCTAAAAAGTCAATAATCAATACCTAAAACTTGAATTGTACTACTTCTTACTGGCTATTCCATCAACTTAGAAGCTTCATCTGTGTTCTACTATGGTGCTTTTAGTGTCTCCGCAAATCGCAGCACGCGACATAGCTTTGCAGACGATAAGTACAACCGTTTCAGAGAGAAGAGCGGCCAATGTGACGATCTGGCTTTAAGTAGATTCGATAACAAATGACGAAAGCGGACGGATTTGTCAGGTTTTTACTACATATGAACACTTTTCTCATTCTCCCGTGCAACTCGGCTGCTAGTCCTCCTTTCATGCAGAATCATAAGGTCCTAGCTCATGTCCAATGCACCAAAGCCAGGTAAAATTCAATAATCGATACCTAAAACTTGAATTGTACTTCTTCTTACTGGCTATTACATCAACTTAGAAGCTTCATCTGTGTTCTACTATGGTGCTTTTAGTGTCTCCGCAGACCGCAGCACGCGACATAGCTTTGCAGACGATAAGTACAACCGATTCAGGGAGGAGAGCGGCCAATGTGACGATCTGGCTTTAAGTCGATTCGATAACAAATGACGAAAACGGACGTATTTCTCAGGTTTTTACTACATATGAACACTTTTCACATTCTCCCGTGCAACTCGGCTGCTAGTCCTCCTTTCATGCAGAATGTTTAGGTCCTAGGTCATGTCCAAGGCACCAAAGCCAGCTATAAAGTCAATAATCGATACCTAAAACTTGAATTGTACTACGTCTTACTGGGTATTACATCAACTTAGAAGCTTCATCTGTGTTCTACTATGGTGCTTTTAGTGTCTCCGCATACCGCAGCACGCGACAGAGCTTTGCAGACGATAAGTACAACCGTTTCAGAGAGAAGAGCGGCCAATGTGACGATCTGGCTTTAAGTCGATTCGATAACTAATGACGAAAACGGACCGATTTCTCAGATTTTTACTACATATGAACACTTTTCATATTCTCCAGTGCAACTCGGCTGCTAGTCCTCCTGTCGTGCAGAATCTTAAGGTCCTAGCTCATGTCCAAGGCACCAAAGCCAGCTAAAAAGTCCATAATCAATACCTAAAACTTGAATTGTATTACTTCTTACTGGCTATTACATCAACTTAGAAGCTTCATCTGTGTTCTACTACTCTGGTTTTAGTTTCTCCGCATACCGCAGCAGGCGAAATAGTTTTGCATACGATAAGTACAACCGTTTCAGAGAGAAGAGCGGCCAATGTGACGATCTGGCTTTAAGTCGATTCGATAACAAATGACGAAAACTGACGGATTTCTCAGGTTTTTTCTACATATGAACACTTTACACTTTCTCCCGTGCAACTCGGATGCTAGTCCTCCTTTCATGCTGAATCTTAAGGTCCTAGCTCATGTCCAAGGCTCCAAAGCCAGCTAAAGATCAATATTCAATACCTAAAACTTGAATTGTACCACTTCTTACTAGCTATTACATCAACTTAGAAGCTTGATCTGTGTTCTACTATGGTGCTTTTAGTGTCTCAGCATACCGCAGCACGCGACATAGCTTTGCAGACGATAAGTACAACCGTTTCAGAGAGAAGAGCGGCCAATGTGACGATCTGGCTTTAAGTCGATTCGATAACAAATGACGAAAACGGACGGATTTCTCAGGTTTTTACTACATATGAACACTTTTCACATTCTCGCGTGCAACTCGGCTGCTAGTCCTCCTTTCATGCAGAATCTTAAGGTCCTAGCTCATGTCCAAGGCACCAAAGCCAGCTAAAATGTCAATAATCGATACCTAAAATTTGAATTGTACTACTTCTTACTGGATATTACATCAACTTAGAAGCTTCATCCGTGTTCTACTGTGGTTATTTTAGTGTCTCCGCATACCGCTGCACGTGACATAGCTTTGCAGACGATAAGTACAACCGATTCAGAGAGAAGAGCGGCCAATGTGACGATCTGGCTTTAGGTCGATTCAATAACAAATGACGAAAACGGACGGATGTCTCAGGTTTTTACTACATATGAACACTTTACACATTCTCCCGTGCAACTCGGCTGCTAGTCCTCCTTTCATGCAGAATGTTAAGGACCTAGCTCATGTCCAAGGCACCAAAGCCAGCTAAAAAGTCAATAATCGATACCTAAAACTTGAATTGTACTACGTCTTACTGGGTATTACATCAACTTAGAAGCTTCATCTGTGTTCTACTACGGTGCTCTTAGTGTCTCCGCATACCGCAGAACGCGACATAGCTTTGCAGACGAAAAGTACAATCGTTTCAGAGAGAAGAGCGGCCAATGTGACGATCTGGCTTTAAGTCGATTCGATAACAAATGACGAAAACGGACGTATTTCTCAGGTCTTTACTACTTTTAAACACTTTTTACATTCTCCCGTGCACCTCGGCTGCTAGTCCTCCTTCATGCAAAATCTTAAGTTCCTAGCTCGTGTCCAAGGCACCAAAGAAAGGTTAAATGTCAATAACCGATAGCTAAAACTTGAATTGTACTACATTTTACTGGCTATTACATCAACTTAGAAGCTTCATCTGTGTTCTACTATGGTGCATTTAGTGTCTCCGCATACCGCAGCACGCGACATAGCATTGCAATCGATAAGTACAACCGTTTCAGAGAGAAGAGCGGCCAATGTGACCATCTGGCTTTAAGTCGATTCGATAACAAATGACGAAAATGGAAGGATTTCTCGGGTTTTTACTACATATGAACACTTTTCACATTCTTCCGTGCAACTCGGCTGCTAGTCCTCCTTCATGCAAAATCTTAAGTTCCCGGCTAATGTCCAAGGCACAATATCCAGCTAAAAATTCAATATTTAATACCTAAAACTCGAATTGTATTACTTCTTACTGGCTATTACATCAACTTAGAAGCTTGATCTGTGTTCTACTATGGTGCTTTTAGTGTCTCAGCATACCGCAGCACGCGACATAGCTTTGCAGACGATAAGTACAAGTGTTTCAGAGAGAAGAGCGGCCAATTTGACGATCTGGCTTTAAGTCGATTCGATAACAAATGACGAAAACGGACGGATTTCTCAAGTTTTAACTACATTTGAACACTTTTCACATTCTCCCGTGCCACTCGGCTGGTAGTCCTCCTTTCATGCAGAATCTTAAGGTCCTAGCTCATGTCCAAGGCACCAAAGCCAGCTAAAAAGTCAATAATCGATACCTAAAACTTGAATTGTACTACTGCTTACTGGCTATTCCATCAACTTAGAAGCTTCATCTGTGTTCTACTATGGTGCTTTTAGTGTCTCCGCATACCGCAGCACGCGACATAGCTTTGCAGACGATAAGTACAACCGTTTCAGAGAGAAGAGCGGAAAATGTGACGATCTGGCTTTAAGTCGATTCGATAACAAATGACGAAAACGGACGGATTTCTCAGGTTATTACTACATATGAACACTTTTCACATTCTCCCGTGCAACTCGGCTGCTAGTCCTCCTTTCATACAGAATGTTAAGGTCCTAGCTCATGTCCAAGGCACCAAAGCCAGCTAAAAAGTCAATAATCGATACCTAAAACTTGAATTGGACTACTTCTTACTGGTTATTACATCAACTTAGAAGCTTCATCTGTGTTCTACTGTGGTGATTTTAGTGTCTCCAGATCCCGCAGCACGTGACATAGCTTTTCAGACGATAAGTACAACCGATTCAGAGAGGAGAGCGGCCAATGTGACGATCTGGCTTTAAGTCGATTCGATAACAAATGACGAAAACGGACGTATTTCTCAGGTTTTTACTACATATGAACACTTTTCACATTCTCCCGTGCAACTCGGCTACTAGTCCTCCTTTCATGCAGAATGTTAAGGTCCTAGGTCATGTCCAAATCACCAAAGCCAGCTATAAAGTCAATAATCGATACCTAAAACTTGAATTGTAATACGTCTTACTGGGTATTACATCAACGTAGAAGCTTCATCTGTGTTCTACTATGGTGCTTTTAGTGTCTCCGCATACCGCAGCACGCGACATAGCTTTGCAGACGATAAGTACAACCGTTTCAGAGAGAAGAGCGGCCAATGTGACGATCTGGCTTTAAGTCGATTCGATAGCAAATGACGAAAGTGGACGGATTTCTCAGGTTTTTACTACATATGAACACTTTTCTCATTCTCCCGTGCAACTCGGCTGCTAGTCCTCCTTTCATGCAGAATCATAAGGTCCTAGCTCATGTCCAAGGCACCAAAGCCAGCTAAAAAGTCAATAATCGATACCTAAAACTTGAATTGTACTACTTCTTACTGGCTATTACATCAACTTAGAAGCTTCATCTGTGTTCTACTATGGTGCTTTTCGTGTCTCCGCATATCGCAGCACGCGACATAGCTTTGTAGACGATAAGTACAACCGTTTCAGAGAGAAGAGCGGCCAATGTGACGATCTGGCTTTAAGTCGATTCGATAACAAATTACGAAAACGGACGGATTTCTCAGGTTTTTACTACATATGAACACTTTTCACATTCTCCCGTGCAAATCGGCTGCTAGTCCTCCTTTCATGCAGAATCTTAAGGTCCTAGCTCATGTCCAAGGCACCAAAGCCAGCTAAAAAGTCAACAATCGATACCTAAAATTGAATTGTACTACTTCTTCCTGGCTATTACATCAACTTAGAAGCTTCATCTGTGTTCTACTATGGTGCTTTTAGTGTCTCAGCATACCGCAGCACGCGAAATAATTTTTCAGACGATAGGTACAATCGTTTCAGAGAGAAGAGCGGCCAATGTGACGATCTGGCTTTAAGTCGATTCGATAACAAATGACGAAAACGGACCGATGTCTCAGGTTTTTACTACATATGAACACTTTTCATATTCTCCCGTGCAACTCGGCTGCTAGTCCTCCTTTCATGCAGAATCTTAAGGTCCTAGCTCATGTCCAAGGCACCAAAGCCAGCTAAAAAGTCAATAATCAATACCTAAAACTTGAATTGTACTACTTCTTACTGGCTATTCCATCAACTTAGAAGCTTCATCTGTGTTGTACTATTATGCTTTTAGTGTCTCCGCAAATCGCAGCACGCGACATAGCTTTGCAGACGATAAGTACAACCGTTTCAGAGAGAAGAGCGGCCAATGTGACGATCTGGCTTTAAGTAGATTCGATAACAAATGACGAAAGCGGACGGATTTGTCAGGTTTTTACTACATATGAACACTTTACACTTTCTCCCGTGCAACTCGGATGCTTGTCCTCCTTTCATGCTGAATCTTAAGGTCCTAGCTCATGTCCAAGGCACCAAAGCCAGCTAAAGATCAATATTCAATACCTAAAACTTGAATTGTACCACTTCTTACTGGCTATTACATCAACTTAGAAGCTTGATCTGTGTTCTACTATGGAGCTTTTAGTGTCTCAGCATACCGCAGCACGCGACATAGCTTTGCAGACGATAAGTACAACCGTTTCAGAGAGAAGAGCGGCCAATGTGACGATCTGGCTTTAAGTCGATTCGATAACAAATGACGAAAACGGACGGATTTCTCAGGTTTTTACTACATATGAACACTTTTCACATTCTCGCGTGCAACTCGGCTGCTAGTCCTCCTTTCATGCAGAATCTTAAGGTCCTAGCTCATGTCCAAGGCACCAAAGCCAGCTAAAATGTCAATAATCGATACCTAAAATTTGAATTGTACTACTTCTTACTGGATATTACATCAACTTAGAAGCTTCATCTGTGTTCTACTGTGGTGATTTTAGTGTCTCCGCATACCGCTGCACGTGACATAGCTTTGCAGACGATAAGTACAACCGATTCAGAGAGAAGAGCGGCCAATGTGACGATCTGGCTTTAAGTCGATTCGATAACAAATGACGAAAACGGACGGATGTCTCAGGGTTTTACTACATATGAACACTATTCACATTCTCCCGTGCAACTCGGCTGCTAGTCCTCCTTTCATGCAGAATGTTAAGGACCTAGCTCATGTCCGAGGCACCAAAGCCAGCTAAAAAGTCAATAATCGATACCTAAAACTTGAATTGTACTACGTCTTACTGGGTATTACATCAACTTAGAAGCTTCATCTGTGTTCTACTATGGTGCTTTTAGGGTCTCCGCATACCGCAGCACGCGACATAGCTTTGCAGACGATAAGTACAACCGTTTCAGAGAGAAGAGCGGCCAATGTGACGATCTGGCTTTAAGTCGATTCGATAACAAATGACGAAAACGGACCGATTTCTCAGGTTTTTACTACATTTGAACACTTTTCACATTTCCCGTGCAACTCGGCTGGTAGTCCTCCTTTCATGCAGAATCTTAAGGTCCTAGCTCATGTCCAAGGCACCAAAGCCAGCTAAAAAGTCAATAATCGATACCTAAAACTTCAATTGTACTACTTCTTACTGGCTATTACATCAACTTAGAAGCTTCATCTGTGTTCTACTATGGTGCTTTTAGTGTCTCCGCATATCGCAGCACGCGACATAGCTTTGTAGACGATAAGTACAACCGTTTCAGAGAGAAGAGCGGCCAATGTGACGATCTTGCTTTAAGTAGATTCGATAACAAATGACGAAAGCGGACGGATTTCTCAGGTTTTTACTACATATGAACACTTTTCTCATTCTCCCGTGCAACTCCGCTGCTAGTCCTCCTTTCATGCAGAATCTTAAGGTCCTAGCTCATGTCCAAGGCACCAAAGCCAGCTAAAAAGTCAATAATCGATACCTATAACTTGAATTGGATTACTTCTTACTGGCTATTACATCAACTTAGAAGCTTCATCTGTGTTCTACTGTGGTGATTTTAGTGTCTCCGCATACCGCAGCACGTGACATAGCTTTGCAGGCGATAAGAACAACCGATTCAGAGAGAATAGCGGCCAATGTGACGATCTGGCTTTAAGTCGATTCGATAACAAATGACGAAAACGGACGGATTTCTCAGGTTTTTACTACATATGAACACTCTACACATTCTCCCGTGCAACTCGGCTGCTAGTCCCCCTATCATGCAGAATGTTAAGGTCCTAGCTCATGTCCAAGGCACCAAAGCCAGCTAAAAAGTCAATAATCGATACCTAAAACTTGAATTGGATTACTTCTTACTGGCTATTACATCAACTTAGAAGCTTCATCTGTGTTCTACTATGGTGCTTTTAGTGTCTCCGCATATCGCAGCACGCGACATAGCTTTGTAGACGATAAGTACAACCGTTTCAGAGAGAAGAGCGGCCAATGTGACGATCTGGCTTTAAGTAGATTCAAAAACAAATGACGAAAGCGGACGGATTTCTCAGGTTTTTACTACATATGAACACTTTTCTCATTCTCCCGTGCAACTCGGCTGCTAGTCCTCCTTTCATGCAGAATCTTAAGGTCCTAGCTCATGTCCATTACACCAAAGCAAGCTAAAAAGTCAATAACCGATACCTAAAACTTGAATTGTACTACTTCTTCCTGGCTATTACATCAACTTAGAAGCTTCATCTGTGTTCTACTATGGTGCTTTTACTGTCTCCGCATACCGCAGCACGCGACATAGCTTTGCAGACGAGAAGTACAACCGTTTCAGAGAGAAGAGCGGCCAATGTGACGATCTGGCTTTAAGTCGATTCCATAACAAATGACGAAAACGGACGGATTTCTCAGGTTTTTACTACATATGAACACTTTTCACATTCTCCCGTGCAACTCCGCTGCTAATCCTCCGTTCATGCAGAATCTTAAGGTCCTAGCTCATGTCCAAGGCACCAAAGATAGCTAAAAAGTCAATAATCGATACCTAAAACTTGAATTGTACTGCTTCTTACTGGCTATTACATCAACTTAGAAGCTTCATCTGTGTTTTGCTATGTTGATTTTAGTGTCTCCGCATACCGCAGCACGCGACTTAGCTTTGCAGACAATAAGTACAACCGTTTCAGAGAGAAGAGCGGCCAATGTGACGATCTGGCTTTACATCTACATCTACATCTACATCCGTACTCCGCAAGCCACCTCACGGTGTGTGGTGGAGGGTACCCTGAGTACCTCTATCGGTTCTCCCTTCTATTCCAGTCTTTAAGTCGATTCGATAACAAATGACGAAAACGGACGGATTTCTCAGGTTTTTACTACATATGAACACTTTTCACATTCTCCCGTGCAACACGGCTGCTAGTCCTCCTTTCATGCAGAATCTTTAGGTCCTAGCTCATGTCCAAGGCACCAATGCCAGCTAAAAAGTCAATAATCGATACCTAAAACTTGAATTGTACTATATCTTACTGGCTATTACATCAACTTAGAAGCTTCATCTGTGTTCTACTATGGTGCTTTTACTGTCTCCGCATACCGCAGCACGCGACATAGCTTTGCAGACGATAAGTACAACCGTTTCAGAGAGAAGAGCGGCCAATGTGACGATCTGGCTTTAAGTCGATTCGATAACAAATGACGAAAACGGACGGATGTCTCAGGTTTTTACTACATATGAACACTTTTCACATTCTCCCGTGCAACTCGGCTGCTAGTCCTCCTTTCATGCAGAATCTTAAGGTCCTAGCTCATGTCCAAGGCACCAATGCCAGCTAAAAAGTCAATAATCGATACCTAAAACTTGAATTGTACTACTTCTTCCTTTGTATTACATAAACTTAGAAGCTTCATCTGTGTTCTACTATGGTGCTTTTAGTGTCTCCGCATACCGCAGCACGCGACATAGCTTTGTAGACGATAAGTACAAGTGTTTCAGAGAGAAGAGCGGCCAATGTGACGATCTGGCTTTAAGTCGATTCGATAACAAATGACGAAAACGGACGGGTGTCACAGGTTTTTACTACATATGAACACTTTTCAGATTCTCCCGTGCAACTCCGCTGCTAATCCTCCGTTCATGCAGAATCTTAAGGTCCTAGCTCATGTCCAAGGCACCAAAGATAGCTAAAAAGTCAATAATCGATACCTAAAACTTGAATTGTACTACTTCTTACTGGCTATTACATCAACTTAGAAGCTTCATCTGTGTTCTGCTATGGTGATTTTAGTGTCTCCGCATACCGCAGCACGCGACTTAGCTTTGCAGACAATAAGTACAACCGTTTCAGAGAGAAGAGCGGCCAATGTGACGATCTGGCTTTAAGTCGATTCGATAACAAATGACAAAAACGGACGGATTTCTCGGGTTTTTACTACATGTGAAGACTTTTCACATTCTCCCGTGCAAATCGGCTGCTAGTCCTCCTTTCATGCAGAATGTTAAGGTCGTAGCTCATGTTCAATGCACCAAAGTCAGCTAAAAAGTCAATAATTGATACCTAAAACTTGAATTGTACTACTTCTTACTGGCTATTACATGAACTTAGAAGCTTCATCTTTGTTCTACTATGGTGATTTTAGTGTCTCCGCATACCGCAGCACGCGACATAGCTTTGCAGACGATAAGTACAACCGTTTCAGAGAGAAGAGCGGCCAATGTGACGATCTGGCTTTAAGTCGATTCGATAACAAATGACGAAAACGGACGGATTTCTCAGGTTTTTACTACATATGAACACTTTTCACATTCTCCCGTGCAACACGGCTGCTAGTGCTCCTTTCATGCAGAATCTTTATGTCCTAGCTCATGTCCAAGGCACCAATGCCAGCTAAAAAGTCAATAATCGATACCTAAAACTTGAATTGTACTACTTCTTACTGGCTATTATATCAACTTAGCAGCTTCATCTGTGTTCTAGTATGGTGTTTTTAGTGTCTCCGCATACCGCAGCACGCGACATAGCTTTGCAGACGATAAGTACCACCGTTTCAGAGATAAGAGCGGCCAATGTGACGATATGGCTTTAAGCCGATTCGATAACAAATGACGAAAACGGACCGATTTCTCAGGTTTTTACTACATATGAACACTTTTCACATTCTCCCGTGCAACAGGGCTGCTAGTCCTCCTATCATGCAGAATCTTAAGGTCCTAGCTCATATCCAAGGCACCAAAGCCAGCTAAAAATTCAATATTGAATACCTAAAACTTGAATTATACTACTTCTTTCTGGCTATTACATCAACTTAGAAGCTTCATCTGTGTTCTACTATGGTGCTTTTACTGTCTCCGCATACCGCAGCACGCGACATAGCTTTGCAGACGATAAGTACAACCGTTTCAGAGAGAAGAGCGGCCAATGTGACGATCTGGCTTTAAGTCGATTCGATAACAAATGACGAAAACGGACGGATGTCTCAGGTTTTTACTACATATGAACACTTTTCACATTCTCCCGTGAAGCTCCGCTGCTAATCCTGCTCTCATGCAGAATCTTAAGGTCCTAGCTCATGTCCAAGGCACCAAAGCCAGCTAAAAAGTCAATAATCGATACCTAAAACTTGAATTGTACTACTTCTTACTGGCTATTACATCAACTTAGAAGCTTCATCTGTGTTCTACTATGGTGATTTTAGTGTCTCCGCATGCCTCAGCACGCGACATAGCTTTGCAGACGATAAGTACAACCGTTTCAGAGAGAAGAGCGGCCAATGAGACGATCTGGCTTTAAGTCGATTCGATAACAAATGACGAAAACGGACCGATTTCTCAGGATTTTACTACATATGAACACTTTTCACATTCTCCCATGCAACAGGGCTGCTAGACCTCCTTTCATGCAGAATCTTAAGGTCCTAGCTCATGTCCAAGGCAACAAAGCCAGCTAAAAATTCAATATTGAATAACTAAATCTTGAATTGTACTACTTCTTACTGGAAATTACATCAACTTAGAAGCTTCATCTGTGTTGTACTATGGTGATTTTAGTGTCTCCGCATACCGCAGCACGCGACATAGCTTTGCAGACGATAAGTACAACCGTTTCAGAGAGAAGAGCGGCCAATGTGACGATCTGGCTTTAAGTCGATTCGATAACAAATGACGAAAACGGACGGATTTCTCGGGTTTTTACTACATGTGAAGACTTTTCACATTCTCCCGTGAAACTTGGCTGCTAGTCCTCCTTTCATGCAGAATGTTAAGGTCGTAGCTCATGTCCAAGGCACCAAAGCCAGCTAAAAAGTCAGTAATTGATACCTAAACCTTGAATCGTACTACTTCTTCCTTTCTATTACATCAACTTAGAAGCTTCATCTGTGTTCTACCTTGGTGATTTTAGTGTCTCAGCATACCGCAGCACGCGACATAGCTTTGCAGACGATAAGTACAAGCGTTTCAGAGAGAAGAGCGGCCAATGTGACGATCTGGCTTTAAGTCGATTCGATAACAAATGACGAAAACGGACGGATTTCTCAGGTTTTTACTACATTTGAACACTTTTCACATTCTCCCGTGCAACTCGGATGCTAGTCCTCCTTTCATGCAGAATATTAAGGTCCTAGCTCATGTCCAAGGCACCAAAGCCAGCTAAAAATTCAATATTCAATACCTAAAACTTGAATTGTACTACTTCTTACTGGCTATTACAACAACTTAGAAGCTTGATCTGTCTTCTACTATGGTGCTTTTAGTGTCTCCGCATTCCGCAGCACGCGACATAGTTTTGCAATCGATAAGTACAACCGTTTCAGAGAGAAAAGCGGCCAATGTGACGATCTGGCTTTAAGTCGATTCGATAACAAATGACGAAAACGGACGGATTTCTCGTGTTTTTACTACATGTGAAGACTTTTCACATTCTCCCGTGCAAATCGGCTGCTAGTCCTCCTTTCATGCAGAACGTTAAGGTACTAGCTCATGTCCAAGGCACCAAAGCCAGCTAAAAAGTCAATAATCGATAGATAAAACTTGAATTGTACTACTTCTTACTGGCTATTACACCAACTTAGAAGCTTCATCTGTGTTCTACTATGGTGATTTTAGTGTCTCCGCATACCGCAGCACGCGACATAGCTTTGCAGACGAGAAGTACAACCGTTTCAGAGAGAAGAGCGTCCAATGTGACGATCTGGCTATAAGTCGATTCGATAACAAATGACGAAAACGGACCGATTTCTCAGGTTTTTACTACATATGAACACTTTTCACATTCTCCCGTGCAACAGGGCTGCTAGTCCTCCTTTCATGCAGAATCTTAAGGTCCTAGCTCATGTCCAAGGCACCAAAGACAGCTAAAAATTCAATATTGAATACCTAAAATTTGAATTGTACTACTTCTTACTGGCTATTACATACACTTAGAAGCTTCATCTGTGTTCTACTATGGTGCTTTTAGTGTCTCCGCATACCGCAGCACGCGACATAGCTTTGCAATCGATAAGTACAACCGTTTCAGAGAGAAGAGCGGCCAATGTGACGATCTGGCTTTAAGTCGATTCGATAACAAATGAAGAAAACGAACGTATTTCTCAGGTTTTTACTACATATGAACACTTTTCACATTCTCCTGAGCAACTCGGCTGCTAGTCCTCCTTTCGTGCAGAATCTTAAGGTCCTAGCAGCTAAAAAGTCAATATTCAATACCTAAAACTTGAATTGTACTACTTCTTACTGGCTATTACATCAACTTAGAAGCTTCATCTGTGTTCTACTATGGTGCTTTTAGTGTCTCAGCATGCCGCAGCACGCGACATAGCTTTGCAGACGATAAGTACAACCGTTTCAGAGAGAAGAACGGCCAATGTGACGATCTGGCTTTAAGTCGATTCGATAACAAATGACGAAAACGGACGGATGTCTCAGGTTTTTACTACATATGAACACTATTCACATTCTCCCGTGCAACTCGGCTGCTAGTCCTCCTTCATGCAAAATCTTAATTTCCTAGCTCATGTCCAAGGCACCAAAGAAGGGTAAAAAGTCAATAACCGATACCTAAAACTTGAATTGTACTACTTCTTACTGGCTATTACATCAACTTAGAAGCTTCATCTGTGTTCTACTATGGTGCTTTTAGTGTCTCCGCATACCGCAGCACGCGACATAGCTTTGCAATCGATAAGTACAACCGTTTCAGAGAGAAGAGCGGCCAATGTGACGATCTGGCTTTAAGTCGATTCGCTAACAAATGACGAAAACGGACGGATTTCTCAGGTTTTTACTACATATGAACACTTTTCACATTCTCCTGAGCAACTCGGCTGCTAGTCCTCCTTTCATGCAGAATCTTAAGGTCCTAGCTCAAGTCCAAGACGCCAAAGCCAGCTAAAAAGTCAATATTCAATACCTAAAACTTGAATTGTACTACTTCTTACTGGCTATTACATCAACTTAGAAGCTTCATCTGTGTTCTGCTATGGTTCTTTTAGTGTCTCAGCATGCCGCAGCACGCGACATAGCTTTGCAGACGATAAGTACAACCGTTTCAGAGAGAAGAGCGGCCAATGTGACGATCTGGCTTTAAGTCGATTCGATAACAAATGACGAAAACGGTTGGATGTCTCAGGTTTTTACTACATATGAACACTATTCACATTCTCCCGTGCAACTCGGCTGCTAGTCCTCCTTCATGCAAAATCTTAATTTCCTAGCTCATGTCCAAGGCACCAAAGAAGGGTAAAAAGTCAATAACCGATACCTAAAACTTGAATTGTACTACTTCTTACTGGCTATTAAATCAACTTAGAAGCTTCATCTGTGTTCTACTATGGTGCTTTTAGTGTGTCCGCATACCGCAGCATGCGACATAGCTTTGCAGACGATAAGTACAACTTTTTCAGAGAGAAGAGCGGCCAATGTGACGATCTGGCTTGAAGTCGATTCGATAACTAATTACGTAAACGGACGGATTTCTCTGGTTTTTACTACGTATGAACACTTTTCACCATTCTCCCGTGCAAATCGGCAGCTAGTCCTCCTTTCATGCAGAACGTTAAGGTACTAGCTCATGTCCAAGGCACCAAAGCCAGCTAAAAAGTCAATAATCGATACCTAAAACTTGAATTGTACTACTTCTTACTGGCTATTACACCAACTTAGAAGCTTCATCTGTGTTCTACTATGGTGATTTTAGTGTCTCCGCATACCGCAGCACGCGACATAGCTTTGCAGACGAGAAGTACAACCGTTTCAGAGAGAAGAGCGGCAATTTGTGACGATCTGGCTATAAGTCGATTCGATAACAAATGACGAAAACGGACCGATTTCTCAGGTTTTTACTACATATGAACACTTTTCACATTCTCCCGTGCAACAGGGCTGCTAGTCCTCCTTTCATGCAGAATCTTAAGGTCCTAGCTCATGTCCAAGGCACCAAAGACAGCTAAAAATTCAATATTGAATACCTAAAATTTGAATTGTACTACTTCTTACTGGCTATTACATCAACTTAGAAGCTTCATCTGTGTTCTACTATGGTGCTTTTAGTGTCTCCGCATACCGCAGCACGCGACATAGCTTTGCAATCGATAAGTACAACCGTTTCAGAGAGAAGAGCGGCCAATGTGACGATCTGGCTTTAAGTCGATTCGATAACAAATGACGAAAACGAACGTATTTCTCAGGTTTTTACTACATTTGAAGACTTTTCACATTCTCCCGTGCAACTCGGCTGCTAGTCCCCCTTTCATGCAGAATATTAAGGTTCTAGCTCATGTCCAAGCACCAAAGCCAGCTAAAATTTCAATATTCAATACCTAAAACTTGAATTGTACTACTTCTTACTGGCTATTACATCAACTTAGAAGTTTCATCTGTGTTCTACTATGGTGCTTTTAGTGTCTCCGCATACCGCAGCACGCGACATAGCTTTGCAATCGATAAGTACAACCGTTTCAGAGAGAAGAGCGGCCAATGTGACGATCTGGCTTTAAGTCGATTCGCTAACAAATGACGAAAACGGACGGATTTCTCAGGTTTTTACTACATATGAACACTTTTCACATTCTCCTGAGCAACTCGGCTGCTAGTCCTCCTTTCATGCAGAATCTTAAGGTCCTAGCTCAAGTCCAAGGCACCAAAGCCAGCTAAAAGTCAATAATCGATGATTAAAACTTGAATTGTACTACTTCTTACTGGCTATTACATCAACTTAGAAGCTTCATCTGTGTTCTACTATGGTGCTTTTAGTGTGTCCGCATACCGCAGCACGCGACATAGCTTTGCAGACGATAAGTACAACTTTTTCAGAGAGAAGAGCGGCCAATGTGACGATCTGGCTTGAAGTCGATTCGATAACTAATGACGTAAACGGACGGATTTCTCAGGTTTTTACTACGTATGAACACTTTTCACATTCTCCCGTGAAACTCGGCAGCTAGTCCTCCTTTCATGCAGAATGTTAAGGTCCTAGCTCATGTCGAAGGCACCAAAGCCAGCTAAAAAGTCAATAATCGATACCTAAAACTTGAATTGTACTACTTCTTACTGGCTATTACATCAACTTAGAAGCTTCATCTGTGTTCTACTATGGTGCTTTTAGTGTGTCCACATACCGCAGCACGCGACATAGCTTTGCAATCGATAAGTACAACCGTTTCAGAGAGAAGAGCGGCCAATGTGACGATCTGGCTTTAAGTCGATTCGCTAACAAATGACGAAAACGGACGGATTTCTCAGGTTTTTACTACATATGAACACTTTACACATTCTCCCGTGCAAATCGGCTGCCAGTCCTCCTTTCATGCAGAATCTTAAGGTCCTAGCTCATGTCCAAGGCACCAAAGCCAGCTAAAAAGTCAATTATCGATACCTAAAACTTGAATTGAACTATATCTTACTGGCTATTACATCAACTTAGAAGCTTCATCTGTGTTCTACTATGGTGCTTTTACTGTCTCCGCATACCGCAGAACGCCACATAGCTTTGCAGACGATAAGTACAACCGTTTCAGAGAGAAGAGCGGCCAATGTGACGATCTGGCTTTAAGTCGATTCGATAACAAATGACGAAAACGGACGGATGTCTCAGGTTTTTACTACATATGAACACTATTCACATTCTCCCGTGCAACTCGGCTGCTAGTCCTCCTTCATGCGAAATCTTAATTTCCTAGCTCATGTCCAAGGCACCAAAGAAGGGTAAAAAGTCAATAACCGATACCTAAAACTTGAATTGTACTACTTCTTACTGGCTATTACATCAACTTAGAAGCTTCATCTGTGTTCTACTATGGTGCTTTTAGTGTGTCCGCATACCGCAGCACGCGACATAGCTTTGCAATCGATAAGTACAACCGTTTCAGAGAGAAGAGCGGCCAATGTGACGATCTGGCTTGAAGTCGATTCGATAACTAATGACGAAAACGGACGGATTTCTCAGGTTTTTACTACGTATGAACACTTTTCACATTCTCCCGTGGAACTCGGCTGCTAGTCCTCCTTTCATGCAGAATGTTAAGGTCCTAGCTCATGTCCAAGGCACCAAAGCCAGCTAAAAAGTCAATAATCGATACCTAAAACTTGAATTGTACTACTTCTTACTGGCTATTACATCAACTTAGAAGCTTCATCTGTTTTCTACTATGGTGCTTTTAGTGTCTCCGCATACCGCAGCACGCGACATAGCTTTGCAATCGATAAGTACAACCGTTTCAGAGAGAAGAGCGGCCAATGTGACGATCTGGCTTTAAGTCGATTCGATAACAAATGACGAAAACGGACGGATTTCTCAGGTTTTTACTACATATGAACACTTTTCACATTCTCCCGTGCAAATCGGCTGCCAGTCCTCCTTTCATGCAGAATCTTAAGGTCCTACCTCATGTCCAAGGCACCAAAGCCAGCTAAAAAGTCAATAAACGATACCTAAAACTTGAATTGTACTATATCTTACTGGCTATTACATCAACTTAGAAGCATCATCTGTGTTCTACTATGGTGCTTTTACTGTCTCCGCATACCGCAGAACGCCACATAGCTTTGCAGACGATAAGTACAACCGTTTCAGAGAGACGAGCGGCCAATGTGACGATCTGGCTTTAAGTCGATTCGATAACAAATGACGAAAACGGACGGATGTCTCAGGTTTTTACTACATATGAACACTATTCACATTCTCCCGTGCAACTCGGCTGCTAGTCCTCCTTCATGCAAAATCTTAATTTCCTAGCTGATGTCCAAGGCACCAAAGAAGGGTAAAAAGTCAATAACCGATACCTAAAACTTGAATTCTACTACTTCTTACTGGCTATTACATCAACTTAGAAGCTTCATCTGTGTTCTACTATGGTGCTTTTACTGTGTCCGCATACCGCAGCACGCGACATAGTTTTGCAATCGATAAGTACAAACGTTTCAGAGAGAAGGGCGGCCAATGTGACGATCTGGCTTTAAGTCGATTCGATAACAAATGACGAATACGGACGGATTTCTCGGGTTTTTACTACATGTGAAGACTTTTCACATTATCCCGTGCAACTCGGCTGCTAGTCCTCCTTTCATGCAGAATGTTAAGGTCCTAGCTCATGTCCAAGGCACCAAAGAAGGCTAAAAAGTCAATAATCGATACCTAAAACTTGAATTGTACTACTTCTTCCTTTGTATTACATAAACTTAGAAGCTTCATCAGTGTTCTACTATGGTGCTTTTAGTGTCTCCGCATACCGCAGCACGCGACATAGCTTTGCAGACGATAAGTACAAGTGTTTCAGAGAGAAGAGCGGCCAATGTGACGATCTGGCTTTAAGTCGATTCGATAACAAATGACGAAAACGGACGGATTTCTCAGGTTTTTACTACATATGAACATTTTTCACATTCTCCCGTGCAACGCGGCTGCTAGTCCTCTTTTCATGCGGAATCTTAAGGTCCTAGCTCATGTCCAAGGCACCAAAGCCAGCTAAAAAGTCAATAATCGATACCTAAAACTTGAATTGTACTACTTCTTACTGGCTATTACATCAACTTAGAAGCATCATCTGTGTTCCACTATGGTGCTTTTACTGTCTCCGCATACCGCAGAACGCCACATAGCTTTGCAGACGATAAGTACAACCGTTTCAGAGAGAAGAGCGGCCAATGTGACGATCTGGCTTTAAGTATATTCGATAACAAATGACGTAAACGGACGGATGTCTCAGGTTTTTTCTACATATGAACATTTTTCACATTCTCCCGTGAAACTCGGCTGCTAGTCCTCCTTTCATGCAGAATCTTAAGGTTCTAGCTCATGTCCAAGGTACCAAAGCCAGCTGAAAAGTCAATAATCGATACCTAAAACTTGAATTGTACTACTTCTTACTGGCTATTACATCAACTTGTAAGCTTCATCTGTGTTCTACTATGGTGATTTTAGTGTCTCCGCATACCGCAGCACGCGACATAGCTTTGCAGACGATAAGTACAACCGTTTCAGAGAGAGGAGCGGCCAATGAGACGATTTGGCTTTAAGTCGATTCGATAACAAGTGACGAAAACGGACCGATTTCTCAGGTTTTTACTACATATGAACACTTTTCACATTCTCCCGTGCAACTTGGCTCCTCGTCCTCCTTTCATGCAGAATCTTAAGGTCCTAGCTCATGTCCAAGGCACCAAAGCCAGCTAAAAAGTCAATAATCGATACCTAAAACTTGAACTGTACTACTTCTTACTGGCTATTACATCAACGTAGAAGCTTCATCTGTGTTCTACTGTGGTGCTTTTAGTGTCTCCGCATACCGCAGCACGCGACATAGCTTTGCAATCGATAAGTACAACCGTTTCAGAGAGAAGAGGAGCTAATTTGACGATCTGGCTTTAAGTCGATTCGATAACAAATGACGAAAACGGACGGATTTATCGAGTTTTTACTACATATAAACACTTTTCACATTCTCCCATGCAAATCGGCTGCTACTCCTCCTTTCATGCAGAATGTTAAGGTCCTAGCTCATGTCCAAGGCACCAAAGCCAGCTAAAAAGTCAATAAACGATATCTAAAACTTGAATTGTACTACTTCTTCCTGGCTATTACATCAACTTAGAAGCTTCATCTGTGTTCTACTTTGGTGCTTTTAGTGTCTCCGCATACCGCAGCACGCGACATAGCTTTGCAGACGAGAAGTACAAGTGTTTGAGAGAGAAGAGCGCCCAATGTGACGATCTGGCTTTAAGTCGATTCGATAACAAATGACGAAAACGGACCGATTTCTCAGGTTTTTACTACATATGAACACTTTTCACATTCTCCCGTGCAACAGGGCTGCTAGTCCTCCTTTCATGCAGAATCTTAAGGTCCTAGCTCATGTCCAAGGCACCAAAGACAGCTAAAAATTCAATATTGAATACCTAAAATTTGAATTGTACTACTTCTTACTGGCTATTACATCAACTTAGAAGCTTCATCTGTGTTCTACTATGGTGCTTTTAGTGTCTCCGCATACCGCAGCACGCGACATAGCTTTGCAATCGATAAGTACAACCGTTTCAGAGAGAAGAGCGGCCAATGTGACGATCTGGCTTTAAGTCGATTCGATAACAAATGACGAAAACGAACGTATTTCTCAGGTTTTTACTACATTTGAAGACTTTTCACATTCTCCCGAGCAACTCGGCTGCTAGTCCCCCTTTCATGCAGAATATTAAGGTCCTAGCTCATGTCCAAGCACCAAAGCCAGCTAAAAATTCAATATTCAATACCTAAAACTTGAATTGTACTACTTCTTACTGGCTATTACATCAACTTAGAAGTTTCATCTGTGTTCTACTATGGTGCTTTTAGTGTCTCCGCATACCGCAGCACGCGACATAGCTTTGCAATCGATAAGTACAACCGTTTCAGAGAGAAGAGCGGCCAATGTGACGATCTGGCTTTAAGTCGATTCGCTAACAAATGACGAAAACGGACGGATTTCTCAGGTTTTTACTACATATGAACACTTTTCACATTCTCCTGAGCAACTCGGCTGCTAGTCCTCCTTTCATGCAGAATCTTAAGGTCCTAGCTCAAGTCCAAGGCACCAAAGCCAGCTAAAAGTCAATAATCGATGATTAAAACTTGAATTGTACTACTTCTTACTGGCTATTACATCAACTTAGAAGCTTCATCTGTGTTCTACTATGGTGCTTTTAGTGTGTCCACATACCGCAGCACGCGACATAGCTTTGCAATCGATAAGTACAACCGTTTCAGAGAGAAGAGCGGCCAATGTGACGATCTGGCTTTAAGTCGATTCGCTAACAAATGACGAAAACGGACGGATTTCTCAGGTTTTTACTACATATGAACACTTTTCACATTCTCCCGTGCAAATCGGCTGCCAGTCCTCCTTTCATGCAGAATCTTAAGGTCCTAGCTCATGTCCAAGGCACCAAAGCCAGCTAAAAAGTCAATTATCGATACCTAAAACTTGAATTGAACTATATCTTACTGGCTATTACATACACTTAGAAGCTTCATCTGTGTTCTACTATGGTGCTTTTACTGTCTCCGCATACCGCAGAACGCCACATAGCTTTGCAGACGATAAGTACAACCGTTTCAGAGAGAAGAGCGGCCAATGTGACGATCTGGCTTTAAGTCGATTCGATAACAAATGACGAAAACGGACGGATGTCTCAGGTTTTTACTACATATGAACACTATTCACATTCTCCCGTGCAACTCGGCTGCTAGTCCTCCTTCATGCAAAATCTTAATTTCCTAGCTCATGTCCAAGGCACCAAAGAAGGGTAAAAAGTCAATAACCGATACCTAAAACTTGAATTGTACTACTTCTTACTGGCTATTACATCAACTTAGAAGCTTCATCTGTGTTCTACTATGGTGCGTTTAGTGTGTCCGCATACCGCAGCACGCGACATAGCTTTGCAGACGATAAGTACAACTTTTTCAGAGAGAAGAGCGGCCAATGTGACGATCTGGCTTGAAGTCGATTCGATAACTAATGACGAAAACGGACGGATTTCTCAGGTTTTTACTACGTATGAACACTTTTCACATTCTCCCGTGAAACTCGGCTGCTAGTCCTCCTTTCATGCAGAATGTTAAGGTCCTAGCTCATGTCCAAGGCACCAAAGCCACATAAAAAGTCAATAATCGATACCTAAAACTTGAATTGTACTACTTCTTACTGGCTATTACATCAACTTAGAAGCTTCATCTGTGTTCTACTATGGTGCTTTTAGTGTCTCCGCATACCGCAGCACGCGACATAGCTTTGCAATCGATAAGTACAACCGTTTCAGAGAGAAGAGCGGCCAATGTGACGATCTGGCTTTAAGTCGATTCGATAACAAATGACGAAAACGGACGGATTTCTCAGGATTTTACTACATATGAACACTTTTCACATTCTCCCGTGCAAATCGGCTGCCAGTCCTCCTTTCATGCAGAATCTTAAGGTCCTAGCTCATGTCCAAGGCACCAAAGCCAGCTAAAAAGTCAATAATCGATACCTAAAACTTGAATTGTACTATATCTTACTGGCTATTACATCAACTTAGAAGCATCATCTGTGTTCTACTATGGTGCTTTTACTGTCTCCGCATACCGCAGAACGCCACATAGCTTTGCAGACGATAAGTACAACCGTTTCAGAGAGAAGAGCGGCCAATGTGACGATCTGGCTTTAAGTCGATTCGATAACAAATGACGAAAACGGACGGATGTCTCAGGTTTTTACTACATATGAACACTATTCACATTCTCCCGTACAACTCGGCTGCTAGTCCTCCTTCATGCAAAATCTTAATTTCCTAGCTCATGTCCAAGGCACCAAAGAAGGGTAAAAAGTCAATAACCGATACCTAAAACTTGAATTGTACTACTTCTTACTGGCTATTACATCAACTTAGAAGCTTCATCTGTGTTCTACTATGGTGCTTTTAGTGTGTCCGCATACCGCAGCGCGCGACATAGCTTTGCAGACGATAAGTACAACTTTTTCAGAGAGAAGAGCGGCCAATGTGACGATCTGGCTTGAAGTCGATTCGATAACTAATGACGAAAACGGACGGATTTCTCAGGTTTTTACTACGTATGAACACTTTTCACATTCTCCCGTGAAACTCGGCTGCTAGTCCTCCTTCCATGCAGAATGTTAAGGTCCTAGCTCATGTCCAAGGCACCAAAGCCAGCTAAAAAGTCAATAATCGATACCTAAAACTTGAATTGTACTACTTCTTACTGGCTATTACATCAACTTAGAAGCTTCATCTGTGTTCTACTATGGTGCTTTTAGTGTCTCCGCATACCGCAGCACGCTTCATAGCTTTGCAATCGATAAGTACAACCGTTTCAGAGAGAAGAGCGGCCAATGTGACGATCTGGCTTTAAGTCGATTCGATAACAAATGACGAAAACGGACGGATTTCTCAGGTTTTTACTACATATGAACACTTTTCACATTCTCCCGTGCAAATCGGCTGCCAGTCCTCCTTTCATGCAGAATCTTAAGGTCCTAGCTCATGTCCAAGGCACCAAAGCCAGCTAAAAAGTCAATAATCGATACCTAAAACTTGAATTGTACTATATCTTACTGGCTATTACATCAACTTAGAAGCATCACCTGTGTTCTACTATGGTGCTTTTACTGTCTCCGCATACCGCAGAACGCCACATAGCTTTGCAGACGATAAGTACAACCGTTTCAGAGAGAAGAGCGGCCAATGTGACGATCTGGCTTTAAGTCGATTCGATAACAAATGACGAAAACGGACGGATGTCTCAGGTTTTTACTACATATGAACACTATTCACATTCTCCCGTGCAACTCGGCTGCTAGTCCTCCTTCATGCAAAATCTTAATTTCCTAGCTGATGTCCAAGGCACTAAAGAAGGGTAAAAAGTCAAAAACCGATACCTAAAACTTGAATTCTACTACTTCTTACTGGCTATTACATTAACTTAGAAGCTTCATCTGTGTTCTACTATGGTGCTTTTACTGTCTCCGCATACCGCAGCACGCGACATAGTTTTGCAATCGATAAGTACAAACGTTTCAGAGAGAAGAGCGGCCAATGTGACGATCTGGCTTTAAGTCGATTCGATAACAAATGACGTAAACGGACGGATGTCTCAGGTTTTTTCTACATATGAACATTTTTCACATTCTCCCGTGAAACTCGGCTGCTAGTCCTCCTTTCATGCAGATTCTTAAGGTTCTAGCTCATGTCCAAGGTACCAAAGCCAGCTGAAAAGTCAATAATCGATACCTAAAACTTGAATTGTACTACTTCTTACTGGCTATTACATCAACTTGTAAGCTTCATCTGTATTCTACTATGGTGATTTTAGTGTCTCCGCATACCGCAGCACGCGACATAGCTTTGCAGACGATAAGTACAACCGTTTCAGAGAGAAGAGCGGCCAATGAGACGATCAGGCTTTAAGTCGATTCGATAACAAGTGACGAAAACGGACGGATTTCTCAGGTTTTTACTACATATGAACACTTTTCACATTCTCCCGTGCAACTTGGCTCCTCGTCCTCCTTTCATGCAGAATCTTAAGGTCCTAGCTCATGTCCAAGGCACCAAAGCCAGCTAAAAAGTCAATAATCGATACCTAAAACTTGAACTGTACTACTTCTTACTGGCTATTACATCAACGTAGAAGCTTCATCTGTGTTCTACTGTGGTGCTTTTAGTGTCTCCGCATACCGCAGCACGCGACATAGCTTTGCAATCGATAAGTACAACCGTTTCAGAGAGAAGAGGAGCTAATTTGACGATCTGGCTTTAAGTCGATTCGATAACAAATGACGAAAACGGACGGATTTATCGAGTTTTTACTACATATAAACACTTTTCACATTCTCCCATGCAAATCGGCTGCTACTCCTCCTTTCATGCAGAATGTTAAGGTCCTAGCTCATGTCCAAGGCACCAAAGCCAGCTAAAAAGTCAATAAACGATATCTAAAACTTGAATTGTACTACTTCTTCCTGGCTATTACATCAACTTAGAAGCTTCATCTGTGTTCTACTTTGGTGCTTTTAGTGTCTCCGCATACCGCAGCACGTGACATAGCTTTGCAGACGATAAGTACAAGTGTTTGAGAGAGAAGAGCGCCCAATGTGACGATCTGGCTTTAAGTCGATTCGATAACAAATGACGAAAACGGACCGATTTCTCAGGTTTTTACTACATATGAACACTTTTCACATTCTCCCGTGCAACAGGGCTGCTAGTCCTCCTTTCATGCAGAATCTTAAGGTCCTAGCTCATGTCCAAGGCACCAAAGACAGCTAAAAATTCAATATTGAATACCTAAAATTTGAATTGTACTACTTCTTACTGGCTATTACATCAACTTAGAAGCTTCATCTGTGTTCTACTATGGTGCTTTTAGTGTCTCCGCATACCGCAGCAATCGACATAGCTTTGCAATCGATAAGTACAACCGTTTCAGAGAGAAGAGCGGCCAATGTGACGATCTGGCTTTAAGTCGATTCGATAACAAATGACGAAAACGAACGTATTTCTCAGGTTTTTACTACATTTGAAGACTTTTCACATTCTCCCGTGCAACTCGGCTGCTAGTCCCCCTTTCATGCAGAATATTAAGGTCCTAGCTCATGTCCAAGCACCAAAGCCAGCTAAAAATTCAATATTCAATACCTAAAACTTGAATTGTACTACTTCTTACTGGCTATTACATCAACTTAGAAGTTTCATCTGTGTTCTACTATGGTGCTTTTAGTGTCTCCGCATACCGCAGCACGCGACATAGCTTTGCAATCGATAAGTACAACCGTTTCAGAGAGAAGAGCGGCCAATGTGACGATCTGGCTTTAAGTCGATTCGATAACAAATGACGAAAACGGACGGATTTCTCAGGTTTTTACTACATATGAACACTTTTCACATTCTCCTGAGCAACTCGGCTGCTAGTCCTCCTTTCATGCAGAATCTTAAGGTCCTAGCTCAAGTCCAAGGCACCAAAGCCAGCTAAAAGTCAATAATCGATGATTAAAACTTGAATTGTACTACTTCTTACTGGCTATTACATCAACTTAGAAGCTTCATCTGTGTTCTACTATGGTGCTTTTAGTGTGTCCGCATACCGCAGCACGCGACTTAGCTTTGCAGACGATAAGTACAACTTTTTCAGAGAGAAGAGCGGCCAATGTGACGATCTGGCTTGAAGTCGATTCGATAACTAATGACGTAAACGGACGGATGTCTCAGGTTTTTACTACATATGAACACTATTCACATTCTCCCGTGCAACTCGGCTGCTAGTCCTCCTTCATGCGAAATCTTAATTTCCTAGCTCATGTCCAAGGCACCAAAGAAGGGTAAAAAGTCAATAACCGATACCTAAAACTTGAATTGTACTACTTCTTACTGGCTATTACATCAACTTAGAAGCTTCATCTGTGTTCTACTATGGTGCTTTTAGTGTGTCCGCATACCGCAGCACGCGACATAGCTTTGCAGACGATAAGTACAACTTTTTCAGAGAGAAGAGCGGCCAATGTGACGATCTGGCTTGAAGTCGATTCGATAACTAATGACGAAAACGGACGGATTTCTCAGGTTTTTACTACGTATGAACACTTTTCACATTCTCCCGTGGAACTCGGCTGCTAGTCCTCCTTTCATGCAGAATGTTAAGGTCCTAGCTCATGTCCAAGGCACCAAAGCCAGCTAAAAAGTCAATAATCGATACCTGAAACTTGAATTGTACTACTTCTTACTGGCTATTACATCAACTTAGAAGCTTCATCTGTTTTCTACTATGGTGCTTTTAGTGTCTCCGCATACCGCAGCACGCGACATAGCTTTGCAATCGATAAGTACAACCGTTTCAGAGAGAAGAGCGGCCAATGTGACGATCTGGCTTTAAGTCGATTCGATAACAAATGACGAAAACGGACGGATTTCGCAGGTTTTTACTACATATGAACACTCTTCACATTCTCCCGTGCAAATCGGCTGCCAGTCCTCCTTTCATGCAGAATCTTAAGGTCCTAGCTCATGTCCAAGGCACCAAAGCCAGCTAAAAAGTCAATAATCGATACCTAAAACTTGAATTGTACTATATCTTACTGGCTATTACATCAACTTAGAAGCATCATCTGTGTTCTACTATGGTGCTTTTACTGTCTCCGCATACCGCAGAACGCCACATACCTTTGCAGACGATAAGTACAACCGTTTCAGAGAGACGAGCTGCCAATGTGACGATCTGGCTTTAAGTCGATTCGATAACAAATGACGAAAACGGACGGATGTCTCAGGTTTTTACTACATATGAACACTATTCACATTCTCCCGTGCAACTCGGCTGCTAGTCCTCCTTCATGCAAAATCTTAATTTCCTAGCTGATGTCCAAGGCACCAAAGAAGGGTAAAAAGTCAATAACCGATACCTAAAACTTGAATTCTACTACTTCTTACTGGCTATTACATCAACTTAGAAGCTTCATCTGTGTTCTACTATGGTGCTTTTACTGTGTCCGCATACCGCAGCACGCGACATAGTTTTGCAATCGATAAGTACAAACGTTTCAGAGAGAAGGGCGGCCAATGTGACGATCTGGCTTTAAGTCGATTCGATAACAAATGACGAATACGGACGGATTTCTCGGGTTTTTACTACATGTGAAGACTTTTCACATTATCCCGTGCAACTCGGCTGCTAGTCCTCCTTTCATGCAGAATGTTAAGGTCCTAGCTCATGTCCAAGGCACCAATGAAGGCTAAAAAGTCAATAATCGATACCTAAAACTTGAATTGTACTACTTCTTCCTTTGTATTACATAAACTTAGAAGCTTCATCTGTGTTCTACTATGGTGCTTTTAGTGTCTCCGCATACCGCAGCACGCGACATAGCTTTGCAGACGATAAGTACAAGTGTTTCAGAGAGAAGAGCGGCCAATGTGACGATCTGGCTTTAAGTCGATTCGATAACAAATGACGAAAACGGACGGATTTCTCAGGTTTTTACTACATATGAACATTTTTCACATTCTCCCGTGCAACGCGGCTGCTAGTCCTCCTTTCATGCAGAATCTTAAGGTCCTAGCTCATGTCCAAGGCACCAAAGCCAGCTAAAAAGTCAATAATCGATACCTAAAACTTGAATTGTACTACTTCTTACTGGCTATTACATCAACTTAGAAGCATCATCTGTGTTCTACTATGGTGCTTTTACTGTCTCCGCATACCGCAGAACGCCACATAGCTTTGCAGACGATAAGTACAACCGTTTCAGAGAGAAGAGCGGCCAATGTGACGATCTGGCTTTAAGTATATTCGATAACAAATGACGTAAACGGACGGATGTCTCAGGTTTTTTCTACATATGAACATTTTTCACATTCTCCCGTGAAACTCGGCTGCTAGTCCTCCTTTCATGCAGAATCTTAAGGTTCTAGCTCATGTCCAAGGTACCAAAGCCAGCTGAAAAGTCAATAATCGATACCTAAAACTTGAATTGTACTACTTCTTACTGGCTATTACATCAACTTGTAAGCTTCATCTGTGTTCTACTATGGTGATTTTAGTGTCTCCGCATACCGCAGCACGCGACATAGCTTTGCAGACGATAAGTACAACCGTTTCAGAGAGAGGAGCGGCCAATGAGACGATCTGGCTTTAAGTCGATTCGATAACAAGTGACGAAAACGGACCGATTTCTCAGGTTTTTACTACATATGAACACTTTTCACATTCTCCCGTGCAACTTGGCTCCTCGTCCTCCTTTCATGCAGAATCTTAAGGTCCTAGCTCATGTCCAAGGCACCAAAGCCAGCTAAAAAGTCAATAATCGATACCTAAAACTTGAACTGTACTACATCTTACTGGCTATTACATCAACGTAGAAGCTTCATCTGTGTTCTACTGTGGTGCTTTTAGTGTCTCCGCATACCGCAGCACGCGACATAGCTTTGCAATCGATAAGTACAACCGTTTCAGAGAGAAGAGGAGCTAATTTGACGATCTGGCTTTAAGTCGATTCGATAACAAATGACGAAAACGGACGGATTTATCGAGTTTTTACTACATATAAACACTTTTCACATTCTCCCATGCAAATCTGCTGCTACTCCTCCTTTCATGCAGAATGTTAAGGTCCTAGCTCATGTCCAAGGCACCAAAGCCAGCTAAAAAGTCAATAAACGATATCTAAAACTTGAATTGTACTACTTCTTCCTGGCTATTACATCAACTTAGAAGCTTCATCTGTGTTCTACTTTGGTGCTTTTAGTGTCTCCGCATACCGCAGCACGCGACATAGCTTTGCAGACGAGAAGTACAAGTGTTTGAGAGAGAAGAGCGCCCAATGTGACGATCTGGCTTTAAGTCGATTCGATAACAAATGACGAAAACGGACCGATTTCTCAGGTTTTTACTACATATGAACACTTTTCACATTCTCCCGTGCAACAGGGCTGCTAGTCCTCCTTTCATGCAGAATCTTAAGGTCCTAGCTCATGTCCAAGGCACCAAAGACAGCTAAAAATTCAATATTGAATACCTAAAATTTGAATTGTACTACTTCTTACTGGCTATTACATCAACTTAGAAGCTTCATCTGTGTTCTACTATGGTGCTTTTAGTGTCTCCGCATACCGCAGCACGCGACATAGCTTTGCAATCGATAAGTACAACCGTTTCAGAGAGAAGAGCGGCCAATGTGACGATCTGGCTTTAAGTCGATTCGATAACAAATGACGAAAACGAACGTATTTCTCAGGTTTTTACTACATTTGAAGACTTTTCACATTCTCCCGTGCAACTCGGCTGCTAGTCCCCCTTTCATGCAGAATATTAAGGTCCTAGCTCATGTCCAAGCACCAAAGCCAGCTAAAAATTCAATATTCAATACCTAAAACTTGAATTGTACTACTTCTTACTGGCTATTACATCAACTTAGAAGTTTCATCTGTGTTCTACTATGGTGCTTTTAGTGTCTCCGCATACCGCAGCACGCGACATAGCTTTGCAATCGATAAGTACAACCGTTACAGAGAGAGGAGCGGCCAATGTGACGATCTGGCTTTAAGTCGATTCGCTAACAAATGACGAAAACGGACGGATTTCTCAGGTTTTTACTACATATGAACACTTTTCACATTCTCCTGAGCAACTCGGCTGCTAGTCCTCCTTTCATGCAGAATCTTAAGGTCCTAGCTCAAGTCCAAGGCACCAAAGCCAGCTAAAAGTCAATAATCGATGATTAAAACTTGAATTGTACTACTTCTTACTGGCTATTACATCAACTTAGAAGCTTCATCTGTGTTCTACTATGGTGCTTTTAGTGTGTCCACATACCGCAGCACGCGACATAGCTTTGCAATCGATAAGTACAACCGTTTCAGAGAGAAGAGCGGCCAATGTGACGATCTGGCTTTAAGTCGATTCGCTAACAAATGACGAAAACGGACGGATTTCTCAGGTTTTTACTACATATGAACACTTTTCACATTCTCCCGTGCAAATCGGCTGCCAGTCCTCCTTTCATGCAGAATCTTAAGGTCCTAGCTCATGTCCAAGGCACCAAAGCCAGCTAAAAAGTCAATTATCGATACCTAAAACTTGAATTGAACTATATCTTACTGGCTATTACATACACTTAGAAGCTTCATCTGTGTTCTACTATGGTGCTTTTACTGTCTCCGCATACCGCAGAACGCCACATAGCTTTGCAGACGATAAGTACAACCGTTTCAGAGAGAAGAGCGGCCAATGTGACGATCTGGCTTTAAGTCGATTCGATAACAAATGACGAAAACGGACGGATGTCTCAGGTTTTTACTACATATGAACACTATTCACATTCTCCCGTGCAACTCGGCTGCTAGTCCTCCTTCATGCAAAATCTTAATTTCCTAGCTCATGTCCAAGGCACCAAAGAAGGGTAAAAAGTCAATAACCGATACCTAAAACTTGAATTGTACTACTTCTTACTGGCTATTACATCAACTTAGAAGCTTCATCTGTTTTCTACTATGGTGCTTTTAGTGTGTCCGCATACCGCAGCACGCGACATAGCTTTGCAGACGATAAGTACAACTTTTTCAGAGAGAAGAGCGGCCAATGTGACGATCTGGCTTGAAGTCGATTCGATAACTAATGACGAAAACGGACGGATTTCTCAGGTTTTTACTACGTATGAACACTTTTCACATTCTCCCGTGAAACTCGGCTGCTAGTCCTCCTTTCATGCAGAATGTTAAGGTCCTAGCTCATGTCCAAGGCACCAAAGCCACATAAAAAGTCAATAATCGATATCTAAAACTTGAATTGTACTACTTCTTACTGGCTATTACATCAACTTAGAAGCTTCATCTGTGTTCTACTATGGTGCTTTTAGTGTCTCCGCATACCGCAGCACGCGACATAGCTTTGCAATCGGTAAGTACAACCGTTTCAGAGAGAAGAGCGGCCAATGTGACGATGTGGCTTTAAGTCGATTCGATAACAAATGACGAAAACGGACGGATTTCTCAGGATTTTACTACATATGAACAATTTTCACATTCTCCCGTGCAAATCGGCTGCCAGTCCTCCTTTCATGCAGAATCTTAAGGTCCTAGCTCATGTCCAAGGCACCAAAGCCAGCTAAAAAGTCAATAATCGATACCTAAAACTTGAATTGTACTATATCTTACTGGCTATTACATCAACTTAGAAGCATCATCTGTGTTCTACTATGGTGCTTTTACTGTCTCCGCATACCGCAGAACGCCACATAGCTTTGCAGACGATAAGTACAACCGTTTCAGAGAGAAGAGCGGCCAATGTGACGATCTGGCTTTAAGTCGATTCGATAACAAATGACGAGAACGGACGGATGTCTCAGGTTTTTACTACATATGAACACTATTCACATTCTCCCGTACAACTCGGCTGCTAGTCCTCCTTCATGCAAAATCTTAATTTCCTAGCTCATGTCCAAGGCACCAAAGAAGGGTAAAAAGTCAATAACCGATACCTAAAACTTGAATTGTACTACTTCTTACTGGCTATTACATCAACTTAGAAGCTTCATCTGTGTTCTACTATGGTGCTTTTAGTGTGTCCGCATACCGCAGCGCGCGACATAGCTTTGCAGACGATAAGTACAACTTTTTCAGAGAGAAGAGCGGCCAATGTGACGATCTGGCTTGAAGTCGATTCGATAACTAATGACGAAAACGGACGGATTTCTCAGGTTTTTACTACGTTTGAACACTTTTCACATTCTCCCGTGAAACTCGGCTGCTAGTCCTCCTTCCATGCAGAATGTTAAGGTCCTAGCTCATGTCCAAGGCACCAAAGCCAGCTAAAAAGTCAATAATCGATACCTAAAACTTGAATTGTACTACTTCTTAGTGGCTATTACATCAACTTAGAAGCTTCATCTGTGTTCTACTATGGTGCTTTTAGTGTCTCCGCATACCGCAGCACGCGACATAGCTTTGCAATCGATAAGTACAACCGTTTCAGAGAGAAGAGCGGCCAATGTGACGATCTGGCTTTAAGTCGATTCGATAACAAATGACGAAAACGGACGGATTTCTCAGGTTTTTACTACATATGAACACTTTTCACATTCTCCCGTGCAAATCGGCTGCCAGTCCTCCTTTCATGCAGAATCTTAAGGTCCTAGCTCATGTCCAAGGCACCAAAGCCAGCTAAAAAGTCAATAATCGATACCTAAAACTTGAATTGTACTATATCTTACTGGCTATTACATCAACTTAGAAGCATCACCTGTGTTCTACTATGGTGCTTTTACTGTCTCCGCATACCGCAGAACGCCACATAGCTTTGCAGACGATAAGTACAACCGTTTCAGAGAGAAGAGCGGCCAATGTGACGATCTGGCTTTAAGTCGATTCGATAACAAATGACGAAAACGGACGGATGTCTCAGGTTTTTACTACATATGAACACTATTCACATTCTCCCGTGCAACTCGGCTGCTAGTCCTCCTTCATGCAAAATCTTAATTTCCTAGCTGATGTCCAAGGCACCAAAGAAGGGTAAAAAGTCAAAAACCGATACCTAAAACTTGAATTCTACTACTTCTTACTGGCTATTACATTAACTTAGAAGCTTCATCTGTGTTCTACTATGGTGCTTTTACTGTCTCCGCATACCGCAGCACGCGACATAGTTTTGCAATCGATAAGTACAAACGTTTCAGAGAGAAGAGCGGCCAATGTGACGATCTGGCTTTAAGTCGATTCGATAACAAATGACGAATACGGACGGATTTCTCGGGTTTTTACTACATGTGAAGACTTTTCACATTATCCCGTGCAAATCGGCTGCCAGTCCTCCTTTCATGCAGAATCTTAAGGTCCTAGCTCATGTCCAAGGCACCAAAGACAGCTAAAAAGTCAATAATCGATACCTAAAACTTGAATTGTACTACTTCTTCCTTTGTATTACATCAACTTAGAAGCATCATCTGTGTTCTACTATGGTGCTTTTACTGTCTCCGCATACCGCAGCACGCGACATAGCTTTGCAGACGATAAGTACAACCGTTTCAGAGAGAAGAGCGGCCAATGAGACGATCTGGCTTTAAGTCGATTCGATAACAAGTGACGAAAACGGACGGATTTCTCAGGTTTTTACTACATATGAACACTTTTCACATTCTCCCGTGCAACTTGGCTCCTCGTCCTCCTTTCATGCAGAATCTTAAGGTCCTAGCTCATGTCCAAGGCACCAAAGCCAGCTAAAAAGTCAATAATCGATACCTAAAACTTGAACTGTACTACTTCTTACTGGCTATTACATCAACGTAGAAGCTTCATCTGTGTTCTACTGTGGTGCATTTAGTGTCTCCGCATACCGCAGCACGCGACATAGCTTTGCAATCGATAAGTACAACCGTTTCAGAGAGAAGAGGAGCTAATTTGACGATCTGGCTTTAAGTCGATTCGATAACAAATGACGAAAACGGACGGATTTATCGAGTTTTTACTACATATAAACACTTTTCACATTCTCCCATGCAAATCGGCTGCTACTCCTCCTTTCATGCAGAATGTTAAGGTCCTAGCTCATGTCCAAGGCACCAAAGCCAGCTAAAAAGTCAATAAACGATATCTAAAACTTGAATTGTTCTACTTCTTCCTGGCTATTACATCAACTTAGAAGCTTCATCTGTGTTCTACTTTGGTGCTTTTAGTGTCTCCGCATACCGCAGCACGTGACATAGCTTTGCAGACGATAAGTACAAGTGTTTGAGAGAGAAGAGCGCCCAATGTGACGATCTGGCTTTAAGTCGATTCGATAACAAATGACGAAAACGGACCGATTTCTCAGGTTTTTACTACATATGAACACTTTTCACATTCTCCCGTGCAACAGGGCTGCTAGTCCTCCTTTCATGCAGAATCTTAAGGTCCTAGCTCATGTCCAAGGCACCAAAGACAGCTAAAAATTCAATATTGAATACCTAAAATTTGAATTGTACTACTTCTTACTGGCTATTACATCAACTTAGAAGATTCATCTGTGTTCTACTATGGTGCTTTTAGTGTCTCCGCATACCGCAACAATCGACATAGCTTTGCAATCGATAAGTACAACCGTTTCAGAGAGAAGAGCGGCCAATGTGACGATCTGGCTTTAAGTCGATTCGATAACAAATGACGAAAACGAACGTATTTCTCAGGTTTTTACTACATTTGAAGACTTTTCACATTCTCCCGTGCAACTCGGCTGCTAGTCCCCCTTTCATGCAGAATATTAAGGTCCTAGCTCATGTCCAAGCACCAAAGCCAGCTAAAAATTCAATATTCAATACCTAAAACTTGAATTGTACTACTTCTTACTGGCTATTACATCAACTTAGAAGTTTCATCTGTGTTCTACTATGGTGCTTTTAGTGTCTCCGCATACCGCAGCACGCGACATAGCTTTGCAATCGATAAGTACAACCGTTTCAGAGAGAAGAGCGGCCAATGTGACGATCTGGCTTTAAGTCGATTCGCTAACAAATGACGAAAACGGACGGATTTCTCAGGTTTTTACTACATATGAACACTTTTCACATTCTCCTGAGCAACTCGGCTGCTAGTCCTCCTTTCATGCAGAATCTTAAGGTCCTAGCTCAAGTCCAAGGCACCAAAGCCAGCTAAAAGTCAATAATCGATGATTAAAACTTGAATTGTACTACTTCTTACTGGCTATTACATCAACTTAGAAGCTTCATCTGTGTTCTACTATGGTGCTTTTAGTGTGTCCGCATACCGCAGCACGCGACATAGCTTTGCAGACGATAAGTACAACTTTTTCAGAGAGAAGAGCGGCCAATGTGACGATCTGGTTAGAAGTCGATTCGATAACTAATGACGTAAACGGACGGATTTCTCAGGTTTTTACTACGTATGAACACTTTTCACATTCTCCCGTGAAACTCGGCGGCTAGTCCTCCTTTCATGCGGAATGTTAAGGTCCTAGCTCATGTCGAAGGCACCAAAGCCAGCTAAAAAGTCAATAATCGATACCTAAAACTTGAATTGTACTACTTCTTACTGGCTATTACATCAACTTAGAAGCTTCATCTGTGTTCTACTATGGTGCTTTTAGTGTGTCCACATACCGCAGCACGCGACATAGCTTTGCAATCGATAAGTACAACCGTTTCAGAGAGAAGAGCGGCCAATGTGACGATCTGGCTTTAAGTCGATTCGCTAACAAATGACGAAAACTGACGGATTTCTCAGGTTTTTACTACATATGAACACTTTTCACATTCTCCCGTGCAAATCGGCTGCCAGTCCTCCTTTCATGCAGAATCTTAAGGTCCTAGCTCATGTCCAAGGCACCAAAGCCAGCTAAAAAGTCAATTATCGATACCTAAAACTTGAATTGAACTATATCTTACTGGCTATTACATCAACTTAGAAGCTTCATCTGTGTTCTACTATGGTGCTTTTACTGTTTCCGCATACCGCAGAACGCCACATAGCTTTGCAGACGATAAGTACAACCGTTTCAGAGAGAAGAGCGGCCAATGTGACGATCTGGCTTTAAGTCGATTCGATAACAAATGACGAAAACGGACGGATGTCTCAGGTTTATACTACATATGAACACTATTCACATTCTCCCGTGCAACTCGGCTGCTAGTCCTCCTTCATGCAAAATCTTAATTTCCTAGCTCATGTCCAAGGCACCAAAGAAGGGTAAAAAGTCAATAACCGATACCTAAAACTTGAATTGTACTACTTCTTACTGGCTATTACATCAACTTAGAAGCATCATCTGTGTTCTACTATGGTGCTTTTAGTGTGTCCGCATACCGCAGCACGCGACATAGCTTTGCAGACGATAAGTACAACTTTTTCAGAGAGAAGAGTGGCGAATGTGACGATCTGGCTTTATGTCGATTCGATAACAAATGACGAAAACGGACGGATTTCTCAGGTTTTTACTACATATGAACACTTTTCACATTCTCCCGTGCAACTGGGCTGCTAGTCCTCCATCATGCAAAATCTTAAGTTCCTAGCTCGTGTCCAAGGCCCAAAGAAGGGTAAAAAGTCAATAACCGATACCTAAAACTTTAATTGTACTACTTCTTACTGGCTATTACATCAACTTAGAAGCTTCATCTGTGTTCTACTATGGTGCTTTTAGTGTCTCCGCATACCGCAGCACGCGACATAGCTTTGCAATCGATAAGTACAACCGTTTCAGAGAGAAGAGCGGCCAATGTGACGATCTGGCTTTAAGTCGATTCGATAACAAATGACGAAAACGGACGGATTTCTCAGGTTTTTACTACATATGAACACTTTTCACATTCTCCCGTGCAAATCGGCTGCCAGTCCTCCTTTCATGCAGAATCTTAAGGTCCTAGCTCATGTCCAAGGCACCAAAGCCAGCTAAAAAGTCAATAATCGATACCTAAAACTTGAATTGTACTCATATCTTACTGGCTATTACATCAACTTAGAAGCATCAACTGTGTTCTACTATGGTGCTTTTACTGTCTCCGCATACCGCAGAACGCCACATAGCTTTGCAGACGATAAGTACAAGTGTTTCAGAGAGAAGAGCGGCCAATGTGACGATCTGGCTTTAAGTCGATTCGATAACAAATGACGAAAACGGACGGATTTCTCAGGTTTTTACTACATATGAACATTTTTCACATTCTCCCGTGCAACGCGGCTGCTAGTCCTCCTATCATGCAGAATCTTAAGGTCCTAGCTCATGTCCAAGGCACCAAAGCCAGCTAAAAAGTCAATAATCGATACCTAAAACTTGAATTGTACTACTTCTTACTGGCTATTACATCAACTTAGAAGCATCATCTGTGTTCTACTATGGTGCCTTTACTGTCTCCGCACACCGCAGAACGCCACATAGCTTTGCAGACGATAAGTACAACCGTTTCAGAGAGAAGAGCGGCCAATGTGACGATCTGGCTTTAAGTATATTCGATAACAAATGACGTAAACGGACGGATGTCTCAGGTTTTTTCTACATATGAACATTTTTCACATTCTCCCGTGAAACTCGGCTGGTAGTCCTCCTTTCATGCAGAATCTTAAGGTTCTAGCTCATGTCCAAGGTACCAAAGCCAGCTGAAAAGTCAATAATCGATACCTAAAACTTGAATTGTACTACTTCTTACTGGCTATTACATCAACTTGTAAGCTTCATCTGTGTTCTACTATGGTGATTTTAGTGTCTCCGCATACCGCAGCACGCGACATAGCTTTGCAGAGGATAAGTACATGTGTTTCAGAGAGAAGAGCGACCAATGTGGCGATCTGGCTTTAAGTCGATTCGATAACAACTGAGGAAAATGGACGGATTTCTCAGGTTTTTACTACATATGAACACTTTTCACATTCTCCCGTGCAACTCGGCTGCTAGTCCTCCTTTCATGCAGAATGTTAAGGTCCTAGCTCATGTCCAAGGCACCAAAGCCAGCTAAAAAGTCAATAATCGATACCTAAAACTTGAACTGTACTACTTCTTACTGGCTATTACATCAACGTAGAAGCTTCATCTGTGTTCTACTGTGGTGCTTTTAGTGTCTCCGCATACCGCAGCACGCGACATAGCTTTGCAATCGATAAATACAACCGTTTCAGAGAGAAGAGGAGCTAATTTGACGATCTGGCTTTAAGTCGATTCGATAACAAATGACGAAAACGGACGGATTTATCGAGTTTTTACTACATATAAACACTTTTCACATTCTCCCATGCAAATCGGCTGCTACTCCTCCTTTCATGCAGAATGTTAAGGTCCTAGCTCATGTCCAAGGCACCAAAGCCAGCTAAAAAGTCAATAAACGATATCTAAAACTTGAATTGTACTACTTCTTCCTGGCTATTACATCAACTTAGAAGCTTCATCTGTGTTCTACTTTGGTGCTTTTAGTGTCTCCGCATACCGCAGCACGCGACATAGCTTTGCAGACGATAAGTACAAGTGTTTCAGAGAGAAGAGCGGCCAATGTGACGATCTGGCTTTAAGTCGATTCGATAACAAATGACGAAAACTGACGGATTTCTCAGGTTTTTACTACATATGAACACTTTTCACATTCTCCCGTGCAACTCTGCTGCCAGTCCTCCTTTCATGCAGAATCTTAAGGTCCTAGCTCATGTCCAAGGCACCAAAGCCAGCTAAAAAGTCAATAATCGATACCTAAAACTTGAATTGTACTACTTCATACTGGCTATTACATCAACTTAGAAGCTTCATCTGTGTTCTACTATGGTGCTTTTAGTGTCTCCGCATACCGCAGCACGCGACATAGCTTTGCAGACGATAAGTACTACCGTTTCAGAGAGAAGAGCGGCCAATGTGACGATCTGGCTTTACGTCGATTCGATAACAAATGACGAAAACGGAAGGATTTCTCAGGTTTTTACTACATATGAACACTTTTCACAATTTCCCGTGCAAATCGGCTGCTAGTCCTCCTTTCATGCAGAATCATAAGATCCTAGCTCATGTCCAAGGCACCAAAGCCAGCAAAAAAGTCAGTAATCGATACCTAAAACTTGAATTGTACTGCTTCTTACTGGCTATTACATCAACTTAGAAGCTTTATCTGTGTTCTACTATGGTGCTTTTAGTGTCTCAGAATACCGCAGCACGCGACATATCTTTGCAGACGATAAGTACAACCGTTTCAGAGAGAAGAGAGGCCAATGTGACAATCTGGCTTGAAGAAGATTCGATAACAAATGACGAAAACGGACGGATTTCTAGGTTTTTACTATAAATGAACACTTTTCATATTCTCCCGTGCAACTCCGCTGCTAATCCTCCTTTCATGCAGAAGCTTAAGGTCCTAGCTCATGTCCAAGGCACCAAAGCCAGCTAAAAAGTCAATAATCGATACCTAAAACTTGAATTGTACTACTTCTTACTGGCTATTAAATCAACTTAGAAGCTTCATCTGTGTTCTACTATGGTGCTTTTACGGTCTCCGCATACCGCAATACGCAACATAGGTTTGCACACGATAAGTACAACCGTTTCAGAGAAGAAGAGCGGCCAATGTGACGATCTGGCTTTAAGTAGATTCGATAACAAATGACGTAAACGGACGGATGTCTCAGGTTTTTACTACATATGAACATTTTTCACATTCTCCCGTGCAACGCGGCTGCTAGTCCTCCTTTCATGCAGAATCTTAAGGTCCTAGCTCATGTCCAAGGTACCAAAGCCAGCTGAAAAGTCAATAATCGATACCTAAAACTTGAATTGTACTACATCTTACTGGTTATTACATCAACTTAGAAGCTTCATCTGTGTTCTACTATGGTGCTTTTAGTGTCTCCGCATACCGCAGCACGCGACATAGCTTTGCAGACGATAAGTACAACCGTTTCAGAGAGAAGAGCGGCCAATGTGACGATATGGCTTTAAGTAGATTCGATAACAAATGACGTAAACGGACGGATGTCTCAGATTTTTACTACATATGAACATTTTTCACATTCTCCCGTGCAACTCGGCTACTAGTCCTCCTTTCATGCAGAATCTTAAGGTCGTAGCTCATGTCCAAGGTACCAAAGCCAGCTAAAAAGTCAATAATCAATAACTAAAACTTGAATTGTACTACTTCTTACTGGCTATTACATCAACTTATAAGCTTCATCTGTGTTCTACTATGGTGATTTTAGTGTCTCCGCATACCGCAGCACGCGACATAGCTTTGCAGACGATAAGTACAACCGTTTCAGAGAGAAGAGCGACCAATGAGACGATCTGGCTTTAAGTCGATTCGATAACAAATGACGAAAACGGACGAATTTCTCGGGTTTTTACTACATATGAACACTTCTAACATTCTCCCGTGCAACTTCGCTCCTCGTCCTCCTTTCATGCAGAATCTTAAGGTCCTAGCTCATGTCCAAGGCACCAAAGCCAGTTAAAAAGTCAATATTCAATACCTAAAACTGGAATTGTACTACTTCTTACTGGCTATTACATCAACTTAGAAGCTTCATCTGTGTTCTACTATGGTGCTTTTAGTGTCTCAGCATACCGCAGCACGCGACATAGCTTTGCAGAGGATAAGTACATGTGTTTCAGAGAGAAGAGCGACCAATGTGGCGATCTGGCTTTAAGTCGATTCGATAACAACTGAGGAAAATGGACGGATTTCTCAGGTTTTTACTACATATGAACACTTTTCACATTCTCCCGTGCAACTCGGCTGCTAGTCCTCCTTTCATGCAGAATGTTAAGGTCCTAGCTCATGTCCAAGGCACCAAAGCCAGGTAAAAAGTCAATAATCGATACTTGAAACTTGAATTGTACTACTTCTTACTGGCTATTACATCAACTTAGAAGCTTCATCTGTGTTCTACTATGGTGCTTTTAGTGTCTCCGCATACCGCAGCACGCGACATAGCTTTGCAATCAATAAGTACAACCGTTTCAGAGAGAAGAGCGGCCAATGTGACGATCTGGCTTTAAGTCGATTCGATAACAAATGACGAAAACGGACGGATTTCTCAGGTTTTTACTACATATGAACACTTTTCACATTCTCCCGTGCAACTCGGCTGCTAGTCCTCCTTTCATGAAGAATCTTAAGGTCCTAGCTCATGTCCAAGGCACCAAAGCCAGCTAAAAAGTCAATAATCGATACCTAAAACTTGAATTGTACTACTTCTTACTGGCTATTACATCAACTTAGAAGCTTCATCTGTGTTCTACTATGGTGCTTTTAGTGTCTCAGCATACCGCAGCACGCGACATAGCTTTGCAGACGATAAGTACTACCGTTTCAGAGAGAAGAGGAGCTAATTTGACGATCTGGCTTTAAGTCGATTCGATAACAAATGACGAAAACGGACGGATTTATCGAGTATTTACTACATATAAACACTTTTCACATTCTCCCATGCAAATCTTCTGCTACTCCTCCTTTCATGCAGAATGTTAAGGTCCTAGCTCATGTCCAAGGCACCAAAGCCAGCTAAAAAGTCAATAAACGATATCTAAAACTTGAATTGTACTACTTCTTCCTGGCTATTACATCAACTTAGAAGCTTCATCTGTGTTCTACTTTGGTGCTTTTAGTGTCTCCGCATACCGCAGCACGCGACATAGCTTTGCAGACGATAAGTACAAGTGTTTCAGAGAGAAGAGCGCCCAATGTGACGATCTGGCTTTAAGTCGATTCGACAACAAATGACGAAAACGGACGGATTTCTCAGGTTTCTACTACTTATGAACACTTTTCACATTCTCCCGTGCAACTCGGCTGCCAGTCCTCCTTTCATGCAGAATCTTAAGGTCCTAGCTCATGTCCAAGGCACCAAAGCCAGCTAAAAAGTCAATAATCGATACCTAAAACTTGAATTGTACTACTTCTTACTGGCTATTACATCAACTTAGAAGCTTTATCTGTGTTCTACTATGGTGCTTTTAGTATCTCAGAATACCGCAGCACGCGACATAGCTTTGCAGACGATAAGTACAACCGTTTCAGAGAGAAGAGAGGCCAATGTGACAATCTGGCTTGAAGAAGATTCGATAACAAATGACGAAAACGGACGGATTTCTAGGTTTTTACTACATATGAACACTTTTCATATTCTCCCGTGCAACTCCGCTGCTAATCCTCCTTTCATGCAGAAGCTTAAGGTCCTAGCTCATGTCCAAGGCACCAAAGCCAGCTAAAAAGTCAATAATCGATACCTAAAACTTGAATTGTACTACTTCTTACTGGCTACTACATCAACTTAGAAGCTTCATCTGTGTTCTACTATGGTGCTTTTACTGTCTCCGCATACCGCAATACGCGACATAGGTTTGCACACGATAAGTACAACCGTTTCAGAGAAGAAGAGCGGCCAATGTGACGATCTGGCTTTAAGTAGATTCGATAACAAATGACGTAAACGGACGGATGTCTCAGGTTTTTACTACATATGAACATTTTTCACATTCTCCCGTGCAACGCGGCTGCTAGTCCTCCTTTCATGCAGAATCTTAAGGTCCTAGCTCATGTCCAAGGTACCAAAGCCAGCTGAAAAGTCAATAATCGATACCTAAAACTTGAATTGTACTACATTTTACTGGTTATTACATCAATTTAGAAGCTTCATCTGTGTTCTACTATGGTGCTTTTAGTGTCTCCGCATACCGCAGCACGCGACATAGCTTTGCAGACGATAAGTACAACCGTTTCAGAGAGAAGAGCGGCCAATGTGACGATCTGGCTTTAAGTAGATTCGATAACAAATGACGTAAACGGACGGATGTCTCAGATTTTTACTACATATGAACATTTTTCACATTCTCCCGTGCAACGCGGCTGCTAGTCCTCCTTTCATGCAGAATCTTAAGGTCCTAGCTCATGTCCAAGGCACCAAAGCCAGCTAAAAAGTCAATAATCGATACCTAAAACTTGAATTGTACTACTTCTTACTGGCTATTACATCAACTTAGAAGCATCATCTGTGTTCTACTATGGTGCTTTTACTGTCTCCGCATACCGCAGAACGCCACATAGCTTTGCAGACGATAAGCACAACCGTTTCAGAGAGAAGAGCGGCCAATGTGACGATCTGGCTTTAAGTATATTCGATAACAAATGACGTAAACGGACGGATGTCTCAGGTTTTTTCTACATATGAACATTTTTCACATTCTCCCGTGAAACTCGGCTGCTAGTCCTCCTTTCATGCAGAATCTTAAGGTTCTAGCTCATGTCCAAGGTACCAAAGCCAGCTGAAAAGTCAATAATCGATACCTAAAACTTGAATTGTACTACTTCTTACTGGCTATTACATCAACTTGTAAGCTTCATCTGTGTTCTACTATGGTGATTTTAGTGTCTCCGCATACCGCAGCACGCGACATAGCTTTGCAGACGATAAGTACAACCGTTTCAGAGAGAAGAGGAACTAATTTGTCGATCTGGCTTTAAGTCGATTCAATAACAAATGACGAAAACGGACGGATTTATCGAGTTTTTACTACATATAAACACTTTTCACATTCTCCCATGCAAATCGGCTGCTACTCCTCCTTTCATGCAGAATGTTAAGGTCCTAGCTCATGTCCAAAGCACCAAAGCCAGCTAAAAAGTCAATAAACGATATCTAAAACTTGAATTGTACTACTTCTTACTGGCTATTACATCAACTTAGAAGCTTCATCTGTGTTCTACTTTGGTGCTTTTAGTGTCTCCGCATACCGCAGCACGCGACATAGCTTTGCAGACGATAAATACAAGTGTTTCAGAGAGAAGAGCGCCCAATGTGACGATCTGGCTTTAAGTCGATTCGATAACAAATGACGAAAACGGACGGATTTCTCAGGTTTTTACTACATATGAACACTTTTCACATTCTCCCGTGCAACTCGGCTGCCAGTCCTCCTTTCATGCAGAATCTTAAGGTCCTAGCTCATGTCCAAGGCACCAAAGCCAGCTAAAAAGTCAATAATCGATACCTAAAACTTGAATTATACTACTTCTTACTGGCTATTACATCAACTTAGAAGCTTCATCTGTGTTCTACTATGGTGCTTTTAGTGTCTCCGCATACCGCAGCACGCGACATAGCTTTGCAGACGATAAGTACTACCGTTTCAGAGAGAAGAGCGGCCAATGTGACGTTCTGGCTTTACGTCGACTCGATAACAAATGACGAAAACGGAAGGATTTCTCAGGTTTTTACTACATATGAACACTTTTCACAATTTCCCGTGCAAATCGGCTGCTAGTCCTCCTTTCATGCAGAATCATAAGATCCTAGCTCATGTCCAAGGCAGCAAAGCCAGCTAAAAAGTCAATAATCGATACCTAAAACTTGAATTGTACTGCTTCTTACTGGCTATTACATCAACTTAGAAGCTTTATCTGTGTTCTACTATGGTGCTTTTAGTGTCTCAGAATACCGCAGCACGCGACATAGCTTTGCAGACGATAAGTACAACCGTTTCAGAGAGAAGAGAGGCCAATGTGACAATCTGGCTTGAATAAGATTCGATAACAAATGACGAAAACGGACGGATTTCTAGGTTTTTACTACATATGAACACTTTTCATATTCTCCCGTGCAACTCCGCTGCTAATCCTCCTTTCATGCAGAAGCTTACGGTCCTAGCTCATGTCCAAGGCACCAAAGCGAGCTAAAAAGTCAATAATCGATACCTAAAACTTGAATTGTACTACTTCTTACTGGCTATAAAATCAACTTAGAAGCTTCATCTGTGTTCTACTATGGTGCTTTTACTGTCTCCGGATACCGCAATACGCAATATAGGTTTGCACACGATAAGTACAACCGTTTCAGAGAAGAAGAGCGGCCAATGTGACGATCTGGCTTTAAGTAGATTCGATAACAAATGACGTAAACGGACGGATGTCTCAGGTTTTTACTACATATGAACATTTTTCACATTCTCCCGTGCAACGCGGCTGCTAGTCCTCCTTTCATGCAGAATCTTAAGGTCCTAGCTCATGTCCAAGGTACCAAAGCCAGCTGAAAAGTCAATAATCGATACCTAAAACTTGAATTGTACTACATCTTACTGGTTATTACATCAACTTAGAAGCTTCATCTGTGTTCTACTATGGTGCTTTTAGTGTCTCCGCATACCGCAGCACGCGACATAGCTTTGCAGACGATAAGTACAACCGTTTCAGAGAGAAGAGCGTTCAATGTGACGATCTGGCTTTAAGTAGATTCGATAACAAATGACGTAAACGGACGGATGTCTCAGATTTTTACTACATATGAACATTTTTCACATTCTCCCGTGCAACTCGGCTGCTAGTCCTCCTTTCATGCAGAATCTTAAGGTCCTAGCTCATGTCCAAGGTACCAAAGCCAGTTAAAAAGTCAATAATCAATACCTAAAACTTGAATTGTACTACTTCTTACTGGCTATTACATCAACTTATAAGCTTCATCTGTGTTCTACTATGGTGATTTTAGTGTCTCCGCATACCGCAGCACGCGACATAGCTTTGCAGACGATAAGTACAACCGTTTCAGAGAGAAGAGCGACCAATGAGACGATCTGGCTTTAAGTCGATTCGATAACAAATGACGAAAACGGACGAATTTCTCGGGTTTTTACTACATATGAACACTTCTCACATTCTCCCGTGCAACTTGGCTCCTCGTCCTCCTTTCATGCAGAATCTTAAGGTCCTAGCTCATGTCCAAGGCACCAAAGCCAGTTAAAAAGTCAATATTCAATACCTAAAACTGGAATTGTACTACTTCTTACTGGCTATTACATCAACTTAGAAGCTTCATCTGTGTTCTACTATGGTGCTTTTAGTGTCTCAGCATACCGCAGCACGCGACATAGCTTTGCAGCAGATAAGTACATGTGTTTCAGAGAGAAGAGCGACCAATGTGGCGATCTGGCTTTAAGTCGATTCGATAACAACTGAGGAAAATGGACGGATTTCTCAGGTTTTTACTACATATGAACACTTTTCACATTCTCCCGTGCAACTCGGCTGCTAGTCCTCCTTTCATGCAGAATGTTAAGGTCCTAGCTCATGTCCAAGGCACCAAAGCCAGGTAAAAAGTCAATAATCGATACTTAAAACTTGAATTGTACTACTTCTTACTGGCTATTACATCAACTTAGAAGCTTCATCTGTGTTCTACTATGGTGCTTTTAGTGTCTCCGCATACCGCAGCACGCGACATAGCTTTGCAATCGATAAGTACAACCGTTTCAGAGAGAAGAGCGGCCAATGTGACGATCTGGCTTTAAGTCGATTCGATAACAAATGACGAAAACGGACGGATTTCTCAGGTTTTTACTACATATGAACACTTTTCACTTTCTCCCCTGCAACTCGGCTGCTAGTCCTCCTTTCATGAAGAATCTTAAGGTCCTAGCTCATGTCCAAGGCACCAAAGCCAGCTAAAAAGTCAATAATCGATACCTAAAACTTGAATTGTACTACTTCTTACTGGCTATTACATCAACTTAGAAGCTTCATCTGTGTTCTACTATGGTGCTTTTAGTGTCTCCGCATACCGCAGCACGCGACATAGCTTTGCAGACGATAAGTACTACCGTTTCAGAGAGAAGAGGAGCTAATTTGACGATCTGGCTTTAAGCCGATTCGATAACAAATGACGAAAACGGACGGATTTATCGAGTTTTTACTACATATAAACACTTTTCACATTCTCCCATGCAAATCGGCTGCTACTCCTCCTTTCATGCAGAATGTTAAGGTCCTAGCTCATGTCCAAGGCACCAAATCCAGCTAAAAAGTCAATAATCGATACCTAAAACTTGAATTGTACTACTTCTTACTGGCTATTACATCAACTTAGAAGCTTCATCTGTGTTCTACTATGGTGCTTTTACTGTCTCCGCATACCGCAATACGCGACATAGGTTTGCACACGATAAGTACAACCGTTTCAGAGAAGAAGAGCGGCCAATGTGACGATCTGGCTTTAAGTAGATTCGATAACAAATGACGTAAACGGACGGATGTCTCAGGTTTTTACTACATATGAACATTTTTCACATTCTGCCGTGCAACGCGGCTGCTAGTCCTCCTTTCATGCAGAATCTTAAGGTCCTAGCTCATGTCCAAGGTACCAAAGCCAGCTGAAAAGTCAATAATCGATACCTAAAACTTGAATTGTACTACATTTTACTGGTTATTACATCAACTTAGAAGCTTCATCTGTGTTCTACTATGGTGCTTTTAGTGTCTCCGCATACCGCAGCACGCGACATAGCTTTGCAGACGATAAGTACAACCGTTTCAGAGAGAAGAGCGGCCAATGTGAAGATCTGGCTTTAAGTAGATTCGATAACAAATGACGTAAACGGACGGATGTCTCAGATTTTTACTACATATGAACATTTTTCACATTCTCCCGTGCAACGCGGCTGCTAGTCCTCCTTTCATGCAGAATCTTAAGGTCCTAGCTCATGTCCAAGGCACCAAAGCCAGCTAAAAAGTCAATAATCGATACCTAAAACTTGAATTGTACTACTTATTACTGGCTATTACATCAACTTAGAAGCATCATCTGTGTTCTACTATGGTGCTTTTACTGTCTCCGCATACCGCAGAACGCCACATAGCTTTGCAGACGATAAGTACAACCGTTTCAGAGAGAAGAGCGGCCAATGTGACGATCTGGCTTTAAGTATATTCGATAACAAATGACGTAAACGGACGGATGTCTCAGGTTTTTTCTACATATGAACATTTTTCACATTCGCCCGTGAAACTCGGCTGCTAGTCCTCCTTTCATGCAGAATCTTAAGGTTCTAGCTCATGTCCAAGGTACCAAAGCCAGCTGAAAAGTCAATAATCGATACCTAAAACTTGAATTGTACTACTTCTTACTGGCTATTACATCAACTTGTAAGCTTCATCTGTGTTCTACTATGGTGATTTTAGTGTCTCCGCATACCGCAGCACGCGACATAGCTTTGCAGACGATAAGTACAACCGTTTCAGAGAGAAGAGGAGCTAATTTGACGATCTGGCTTTAAGTCGATTCGATAACAATTGACGAAAACGGACGGATTTATCGAGTTTTTACTACATATAAACACTTTTCACATTCTCCCATGCAAATCGGCTGCTACTCCTCCTTTCATGCAGAATGTTAAGGTCCTAGCTCATGTCCAAGGCACCAAAGCCAGCTAAAAAGTCAATAAACGATATCTAAAACTTGAATTGTACTACTTCTTCCTGGCTATTACATCAACTTAGAAGCTTCATCTGTGTTCAACTTTGGTGCTTTTAGTGTCTCCGCATACCGCAGACCGCGACATAGCTTTGCAGACGATAAATACAAGTGTTTCAGAGAGAAGAGCGCCCAATGTGACGATCTGGCTTTAAGTCGATTCGATAACAAATGACGAAAACGGACGGATTTCTCAGGTTTTTACTACATATGAACACTTTTCACATTCTCCCGTGCAACTCGGCTGCCAGTCCTCCTTTCATGCAGAATCTTAAGGTCCTAGCTCATGTCCAAGGCACCAAAGCCAGCTAAAAAGTCAATAATCGATACCTAAAACTTGAATTGTACTACTTCTTACTGGATATTACATCAACATAGAAGCTTCATCTGTGTTCTACTGTGGTGATTTTAGTGTCTCCGCATACCGCAGCACGTGACATAGCTTTGCAGACGATAAGTACTACCGTTTCAGAGAGAAGAGCGGCCAATGTGACGTTCTGGCTTTACGTCGATTCGATAACAAATGACGAAAACGGAAGGATTTCTCAGGTTTTTACTACATATGAACACTTTTCACAATTTCCCGTGCAAATCGGCTGCTAGTCCTCCTTTCATGCAGAATCATAAGATCCTAGCTCATGTCCAAGGCACCAAAGCCAGCTAAAAAGTCAATAATCGATACCTAAAACTTGAATTGTACTGCTTCTTACTGGCCATTACATCAACTTAGAAGCTTTATCTGTGTTCTACTATGGTGCTTTTAGTGTCTCAGAATACCGCAGCACGCGACATAGCTTTGCAGACGATAAGTACAACCGTTTCAGAGAGAAGAGAGGCCAATGTGACAATCTGGCTTGAAGAAGATTCGATAACAAATGACGAAAACGGACGGATTTCTAGGTTTTTACTACATATGAACACTTTTCATATTCTCCCGTGCAACTCCGCTGCTAATCCTCCTTTCATGCAGAAGCTTAAGGTCCTAGCTCATGTCCAAGGCACCAAAGCCAGCTAAAAAGTCAATAATCGATACCTAAAACTTGAATTGTACTACTTCTTACTGGCTATAAAATCAACTTAGAAGCTTCATCTGTGTTCTACTATGGTGCTTTTACTGTCTCCGCATACCGCAATACGCAACATAGGTTTGCACACGATAAGTACAACCGTTTCAGAGAAGAAGAGCGGCCAATGTGACGATCTGGCTTTAAGTAGATTCGATAACAAATGACGTAAACGGACGGATGTCTCAGGTTTTTACTACATACGAACATTTTTCACATTCTCCCGTGCAACGCGGCTGCTAGTCCTCCTTTCATGCAGAATCTTAAGGTCCTAAATCATGTCCAAGGTACCAAAGCCAGCTGAAAAGTCAATAATCGATACCTAAAACTTGAATTGTACTACATCTTACTGGTTATTACATCAACTTAGAAGCTTCATCTGTGTTCTACTATGGTGCTTTTAGTGTCTCCGCATACCGCAGCACGCGACATAGCTTTGCAGACGATAAGTACAACCGTTTCAGAGAGAAGAGCGGTCAATGTGACGATCTGGCTTTAAGTAGATTCGATAACAAATGACGTAAACGGACGGATGTCTCAGATTTTTACTACATAAGAACATTTTTCACATTCTCCCGTGCAACTCGGCTGCTAGTCCTCCTTTCATGCAGAATCTTAAGGTCCTAGCTCATGTCCAAGGTACCAAAGCCAGTTAAAAAGTCAATAATCAATACCTAAAACTTGAATTGTACTACTTCTTACTGGCTATTACATCAACTTATAAGCTTCATCTGTGTTCTACTATGGTGATTTTAGTGTCTCCGCATACCGCAGCACGCGACATAGCTTTGCAGACGATAAGTACAACCGTTTCAGAGAGAAGAGCGGTCAATGTGACGATCTGGCTTTAAGTAGATTCGATAACAAATGACGTAAACGGACGGATGTCTCAGGTTTTTACTACATATGAACACTTTTCACAATTTCCCGTGCAAATCGGCTGCTAGTCCTCCTTTCATGCAGAATCTTAAGGTCCTAGCTCATGTCCAAGGCACCAAAGCCAGTTAAAAATTCAATATTCAATACCTAAAACTGGAATTGTACTACTTCTTACTGGCTATTACATCAACTTAGAAGCTTCATCTGTGTTCTACTATGGTGCTTTTAGTGTCTCAGCATACCGCAGCACGCGACATAGCTTTGCAGAGGATAAGTACATGTGTTTCAGAGAGAAGAGCGACCAATGTGGCGATCTGGCTTTAAGTCGATTCGATAACAACTGAGGAAAATGGACGGATTTCTCTGGTTTTTACTACATATGAACACTTTTCACATTCTCCCGTGCAACTCGGCTGCTAGTCCTCCTTTCATGCAGAATGTTAAGGTCCTAGCTCATGTCCAAGGCACCAAAGCCAGGTAAAAAGTCAATAATCGATACTTAAAACTTGAATTGTACTACTTCATACTGGCTATTACATCAACTTAGAAGCTTCATCTGTGTTCTACTATGGTGCTTTTAGTGTCTCCGCATACCGCAGCACGCGACATAGCTTTGCAATCGATAAGTACAACCGTTTCAGAGAGAAGAGCGGCCAATGTGACGATCTGGCTTTAAGTCGATTCGATAACAAATGACGAAAACGGACGGATTTCTCAGGTTTTTACAACATATGAACACTTTTCACTTTCTCCCGTTCAACTCGGCTGCTAGTCCTCCTTTCATGAAGAATCTTAAGGTCCTAGCTCATGTCCAAGGCACCAAAGCCAGCTAAAAAGTCAATAATCGATACCTAAAACTTGAATTGTACTACTCCTTACTGGCTATTACATCAACTTAGAAGCTTCATATGTGTTCTACTATGGTGCTTTTAGTGTCTCCGCATACCGCAGCACGCGACATAGCTTTGCAGACGATAAGTACTACCGTTTCGGAGAGAAGAGGAGCTAATTTGACGATCTGGCTTTAAGTCGATTCGTTAACAAATGACGAAAACGGACGGATTTATCGAGTTTTTACTACATATAAACACTTTTCACATTCTCCCATGCAAATCGGCTGCTACTCCTCCTTTCATGCAGAATGTTAAGGTCCTAGCTCATGTCCAAGGCACCAAAGCCAGCTAAAAAGTCAATAAACGATATCTTAAACTTGAATTGTACTACTTCTTCCTGGCTATTACATCAACTTAGAAGCTTCATCTGTGTTCTACTTTGGTGCTTTTAGTGTCTCCGCATTACGCAGCACGCGACATAGCTTTGCAGACGATAAGTACAAGTGTTTCAGAGAGAAGAGCGCCCAATGTGACGATCTGGCTTTAAGTCGATTCGATAACAAATGACGAAAACGGACGGATTTCTCAGGTTTTTACTACATATGAACTCTTTTCACATTCTCCCGTGCAACTCGGCTGCCAGTCCTCCTTTCATGCAGAATCTTAAGGTCCTAGCTCATGTCCAAGGCACCAAAGCCAGCTAAAAAGTCAATAATCGATACCTAAAACTTGAAATGTACTACTTCTTACTGGCTATTACATCAACTTAGAAGCTTTATCTGTGTTCTACTATGGTGCTTTTAGTGTCTCAGTATAACGCAGCACGCGACATAGCTTTGCAGACGATAAGTACAACCGTTTCAGAGAGAAGAGAGGCCAATGTGACAATCTGGCTTGAAGAAGATTCGATAACAAATGACGAAAACGGACGGATTTCTAGGTTTTTACTACATATGAACACTTTTCATATTCTCCCGTGCAACTCCGCTGCTAATCCTCCTTTCATGCAGAAGCTTAAGGGCCTAGCTCATGTCCAAGGCACCAAAGCCAGCTAAAAAGTCAATAATCGATACCTAAAACTTGAATTGTACTACTTCTTACTGGCTATTACATCAACTTAGAAGCTTCATCTGTGTTCTACTATGGTGCTTTTACTGTCTCCGCATACCGCAATACGCGACATAGGTTTGCACACGATAAGTACAACCGTTTCAGAGAAGACGAGCGGCCAATGTGACGATCTGGCTTTAAGTAGCTTCGATAACAAATGACGTAAACGGACGGATGTCTCAGGTTTTTACTACATATGAACATTTTTCACATTCTCCCGTGCAACGCGGCTGCTAGTCCTCCTTTCATGCAGAATCTTAAGGTCCTAGCTCATGTCCAAGGTACCAAAGCCAGCTGAAAAGTCAATAATCGATACCTAAAACTTGAATTGTACTACATCTTACTGGTTATTACATCAACTTAGAAGCTTCATCTGTGTTCTACTATGGTGCTTTTAGTGTCTCCACATACCGCAGCACGCGACATAGCTTTGCAGACGATAAGTACAACCGTTTCAGAGAGAAGAGCGGCCAATGTGACGATCTGGCTTTAAGTAGATTCGATAACAAATGACGTAAACGGACGGATGTCTCAGATTTTTACTACATATGAACATTTTTCACATTCTCCCGTGCAACGCGGCTGCTAGTCCTCCTTTCATGCAGAATCTTAAGGTCCTAGCTCATGTCCAAGGTACCAAAGCCAGTTAAAAAGTCAATAATCAATACCTAAAACTTGAATTGTACTACTTCTTACTGGCTATTACATCAAATTATAAACTTCATCTGTGATCTACTGTGGTGATTTTAGTGTCTCCGCATACCGCAGCACTCGACATAGCTTTGCAGAGGATAAGTACAAGTGTTTCAGTGAGAAGAGCGACCAATGTGGAGATCTGGCTTTAAGTCGATTCGATAACAAATGAGGAAAATGGACGGATTTCTCAGGTTTTTACTACATATGAACACTTTTCACATTCTCCCGTGCAACTCGGCTGCTAGTCCTCCTTTAATGCAGAATGTTAAGGTCCTAGCTCATGTCCAAGGCACCAAAGCCAGGTAAAAAGTCAATAATCGATACTTAAAACTTGAATTGTACTACTTCTTACTGGCTATTACATCAACTTAGAAGCTTCATCTGTGTTCTACTATGGTGCTTTTAGTGTCTCCGCATACCGCAGCACGCGACATAGCTTTGCAGACGATCAGTACAACCGTTTCAGAGAGAAGAGCGGCCAATGTGACGATCTGGCTTTAAGTCGGTTCGATAACAAATGACGAAAACGGACCGATTTCTCAGGTTTTTACTACATATGAACACTATTCACATTCTACAGTGCAACTCGGCTGCTAGTCCTCCTTTCATGCAGAATCGTAAGGTCCTAGCTCATGTCCAAGGCACCAAAGCCAGCTAAAAAGTCAATAAAAGATACCTAAAACTTGAATTGTACTACTTCTTCCTGGCTATTACATCAACTTAGAAGCTTCATCTGTGTTCTACTATAGTGCTTTTAGTGTCTCAGCATACTGCAGCACGCGACATAGCTTTGCAGACAATAAGTACAACCGTTTCAGAGAGAAGAGCCCCCAATGTGACGATCTGGCTTTAAGTAGATTCGATAACAAATGACGAAAACGGACGGATTTCTCAGGTTTTCACTACATATGAACACTTTTCACATTCTCCCGTGCATCTCGGCTGCTAGTCCTCCTTTCATGCAAAATCTTAATTTCCTAGCTCATGTTTAAGGCACCAAAGAAAGGTAAAAACTCAATAACCGATACCTAAAACCTTAATTGTACTACTTCTTACTGGCTATTACATCAATTTAGAAGCTTGATCTGCGTTCTACTATGGTGCTTTTAGTGTGTCCGCATACCGCAGCACGCGACATAGCTTTGCAGACGATAAGTACAACCGTTTCAGAGAGAAGAGCGGCCAATGTGACGACCTGGCTTGAAGAAGATACGATAACAAATGACGAAAACGGACGGAATTCTAGGTTTTTACTACATATGAACACTTTTCACATTCTCCCGTGCAACTTGGCTCCTCGTCCTCCTTTCATGCAGAATCTTAAGGTCCTAGCTCATGTCCAAGGCACCAAAGACAGCTAAAAATTCAATATTCAATACCTAAAACTAGAATTGTACTACTTCTTACTGGCTATTACATCTACTTAGAAGCTTCATCTGTGTTCTACTATGGTGCTTTTAGTGTCTCAGCATACCGCAGCACGCGACATAGCTTTGCAGACGATAAGTACAAGTGTTTCAGAGAGAAGAGCGGCCTATGTGGCGATCTGGCTTTAAGTCGATTCGATAACAAATGACGAAAACGTACGGATTTCTCAGGTTTTTACTACATATGAACACTTTTCACATTCTCCCGTGCAACTCGGCTGCTAGTCCTCCTTTCATGCAGAATGTTAAGGTCCTAGCTCATGTCCAAGGCACCAGAGCCAGCTAAAAAGTCAATAATCGATACCTAAAACTTGAACTGTACTACTTCTTACTGGCTATTACATCAACGTAGAAGCTTCATTTGTGTTCTACTATGGTGCTTTTAGTGTCTCCGCATACCGCAGCACGCGACATAGCTTTGCAATCGATAAGTACAACCGTTTCAGAGAGAAGAGCAGCTAATTTGACGATCTGGCTTTAAGTCGATTCGATAACAAATGACGAAAACGGACGGATTTCTCGGGTTTTTACTACATATGAACACTTTTCACATTCTCCCGCGCAAATCGGTTGCTAGTCCTCCTTTCATGCAGAATGTTAAGGTCCTAGCTCATGTCCAAGGCACCAAAGCCAGCTAAAAAGTCAATAAACGATATCTAAAACTTGAATTGTACTACTTCTTCTTGGCTATTACATCAACTTAGAAGCTTCATCTGTGTTCTACTATTTTGCTTTTAGTGTCTCCGCATACCGCAGCACGCGACATAGCTTTGCAGACGAGAAGTACAAGTGTTTCAGAGAGAAGAGCGGCCAATGTGACGATCTGGCTTTAAGTCGATTCGATAACAAATGACGAAAACGGACGGATTTCTCAGGTTTTTACTACATATGAAAACTTTTCACATTCTCCCGTGAAACTCGGCTGCTAGTCCTCCTTTCATGAAGAATCTTAAGGTCCTAGCTCATGTCCAAGGCACCAAAGCCAGCTAAAAAGTCAATAATCGATACCTAAAACTTGAATTGTACTACTTCTTACTGGCTATTACATCAACTTAGAAGCTTCATCTGTGTTCTACTATGGTGCTTTTAGTGTCTCCGCATACCGCAGCACGCGACATAGCTTTGCAGACGATAAGTACTACCGTTTCAGAGGGAAGAGCGGCCAATGTGACGATCTGGCTTTACGTCGACTCGATAACAAATGACGAAAACGGAAGGATTTCTCAGGTTTTTACTACATATGAACACTTTTCACATTCTCCCGTGCAACTCGGCTGCTAGTAATCCTTTCATGCAGAATCATAAGGTCCTAGCTCATGTCCAAGGCACCAAAGCCAGCTAAAAAGTCAATATTCAATACCTAAAACTTGAATTGTACTACTTCTTACTGGCTATTACATCAACTTAGAAGCTTTATCTGTGTTCTACTATGGTGCTTTTAGTGTCTCAGAATACCGCAGCACGCGACATAGCTTTGCAGACGATAAGTACAACCGTTTCAGAGAGAAGAGCGGCCAATGTGACGATCTGGCTTGAAGAAGATTCGATAACAAATGACGAAAACGGACGGATTTCTAGGTTTTTACTACATATGAACACTTTTCATATTCTTCCGTGCAACTCCGCTGCTAATCCTCCTTTCATGCAGAAGCTTAAGGTCCTAGCTCATGTCCAAGGCACCAAAGCCAGCTAAAAAGACAATAATCGATACCTAAAACTTGAATTGTACTACTTCTTACTGGCTATTACATCAACTTAGAAGCCTCATCTGTGTTCTACTATGGTGCTTTTAGTGTCTCCGCATACCGCAGCACGCGACATAGCTTTGCAGACGATAAGTACTACCGTTTCAGACAGAAGAGCGGCCAATGTGACGATCTTGCTTTACGTCGATTCGATAACAAATGACGAAAACGGAAGGATTTCTCAGGTTTTTACTACATATGAACACTTTTCACATTCTCCCGCGCAAATCGGCTGCTAGTCCTCCTTTCATGCAGAATCTTAAGGTCCTAGCTCATGTCCAAGGCTCCAAAGCCAGCTAAAAAGTCAATATTCAATACCTAAAACTTGAATTGTACTACTTCTTCCTGGCTATTACATCAACTTAGAAGCTTCATCTGTGTTCTACTATGGTGCTTTTAGTGTCTCAGCATACCGCAGCACGCGACATAGCTTTGCAGAGGATAAGTACAAGTGTTTCAGAGAGAACAGCGACCAATGTGACGATCTGGCTTTAAGTCGATTCGATAACAAATGAGGAAAATGGACGGATTTCTCAGGTTTTTACTACATATGAACACTTTTCACATTCTCCCGTGCAACTCGGCTGCTAGTCCTCCTTTCATGCAGAATGTTAAGGTCCTAGATCATGTCCAAGGCACCAAAGCCAGCTAAAAAGTCAATAATCGATACCTAAAACTTGAACTGTACTACTTCTTACTGGCTATTACATCAACGTAGAAGCTTCATCTGTGTTCTACTATGGTGCTTTTAGTGTCTCCGCATACCGCAGCACGCGACATAGCTTTGCAATCGATAAGTACAACCGTTTCAGAGAGAAGAGCTGCTAATTTGACGATCTGGCTTTAAGTCGATTCGATAACAAATGACGGAAACGGACGGATTTCTCTGCTTTTAACTACATATGAACACTTTTCACATTCTCCCATGCAAATCGGCTGCTAGTCCTCCTTTCATGCAGAATGTTAAGGTCCTAGCTCATGTCCAAGGCACCAAAGCCAGCTAAAAAGTCAATAAACGATATCTAAAACTTGAATTGTACTACTTCTTACTGGCTATTACATCAACTTAGAAGCTTCATCTGTATTCTACTATGGTGCTTTTAGTGTCTCCGCATTCCGCAGCACGCGACATAGCTTTGCAGACGATAAGTACAAGAGTTTCAGAGAGAATAGCGGCCAATGTGACGATCTGGCTTTAAGTCGATTCGATAACAAATGACGAAAACGGACGGATTTCTCAGGTTTTTACTACATATGAACACTTTTCACATTCTCCCGTGCAACTCGGCTGCTAGTCCTCCTTTCATGCAGATTCTTAAGGTCCTAGCTCATGTCCAAGGCACCAAAGCCAGCTAAAAAGTCAATAATCGATACCTAAAACTTGAATTGTACTACTTCTTACTGGCTATTACATCAACTTAGAAGCATCATCTGTGTTCTACTATGGTGCTTTTACTGTCTCCACATACCGCAGAACGCCACATAGCTTTGCAGGCGAAAAGTACAACCGTTTCAGAGAGAAGAGCGGCCAATGTGACGATCTGGCTTTAAGTCGATTCTATAACAAATGACGAAAACGGACGGATGTCTCAGGTTTTTACTACATATGAACACTATTCACATTCTCCGGTGCAACTCGGCTGCTAGTCCTCCTTCATGCAAAATCTTAATTTCCTAGCTGATGTCCAAGGCACCAAAGAAGGGTAAAAAGTCAATAACCGATACCTAAAACTTGAATTGTACTACTTCTTACTGGCTATTACATCAACTTAGAAGCTTCATCTGTGTTCTACTATGGTGCTTTTAGTGTCTCCGCATACCGCAGCACGCGACATAGCTTTGCAGACGATCAGTACAACCGTTTCAGAGAGAAGAGCGGCCAATGTGACGATCTGGCTCTAAGTAGATTCGATAACAAATGACGTAAACGGACGGATGTCTCAGATTTTTACTACATATGAACATTTTTCACATTCTCCCGTGCAACTTGGCTCCTCGTCCTCCTTTCATGCAGAATCTTAAGGTCCTAGCTCATGTCCAAGGCTCCAAAGCCAGCTAAAAAGTCAATATTCAATACCTAAAACTTGAATTGTACTACTTCTTCCTGGCTATTACATCAACTTAGAAGCTTCATCTGTGTTCTACTATGGTGCTTTTAGTGTCTCAGCATACCGCAGCACGCGACTTAGCTTTGCAGAGGATAAGTACAAGTGTTTCAGAGAGAAGAGCGACCAATGTGACGATCTGGCTTTAAGTCGATTCGATAACAAATGAGGAAAATGGATGGATTTCTCAGGTTTTTACTACATATGAACACTTTTCACATTCTCCCGTGCAACTCGGCTGCTAGTCCTCCTTTCATGCAGAATGTTAAGATCCTAGCTCATGTCCAAGGCACCAAAGCCAGCTAAAAAGTCAATAATCGATACCTAAAACTTGAACTGTACTACTTCTTACTGGCTATTACATCAACGTAGAAGCTTCATCTGTGTTCTACTATGGTGCTTTTAGTGTCTCCGCATACCGCAGCACGCGACATAGCTATGCAATCGATAAGTACAACCGTTTCAGAGAGAAGAGCAGCTAATTTGACGATCTGGCTTTAAGTCGATTCGATAACAAATGACGAAAACGGACGGATTTCTCGGGTTTTTACTACATATGAACACTTTTCACATTCTCCCATGCAAATCGGCTGCTAGTCCTCCTTTCATGCAGAATGTTAAGGTCCTAGCTCATGTCCAAGGCACCAAAGCCAGCTAAAAAGTCAATAAAAGATATCTAAAACTTGAATTGTACTACTTCTTACTGGCTATTACATCAACTTAGAAGCTTCATCTGTGTTCTACTATGGTGCTTTTAGTGTCTCCGCATTCCGCAGCACGCGACATAGCTTTGCAGACGATAAGTACAAGTGTTTCAGAGAGAAGAGCGGCCAATGTGACGATCTGGCTTTAAGTCGATTCGATAACAAATGACGAAAACGGACGGATTTCTCAGGTTTTTACTACATATGAACACTTTTCACATTCTCCCGTGCAACTCGGCTGCTAGTCCTCCTTTCATGCAGATTCTTAAGGTCCTAGCTCATGTCCAAGGCACCAAAGCCAGCTAAAATGTCAATAATCGATACCTAAAACTTGAATTGTACTACTTCTTACTGGCTATTACATCAACTTAGAAGCCTCATCTGTGTTCTACTATGGTGCTTTTAGTGTCTCCGCATACCGCAGCACGCGACATAGCTTTGCAGACGATAAGTACTACCGTTTCAGACAGAAGAGCGGCCAATGTGACGATCTGGCTTTACGTCGATTCGATAACAAATGACGAAAACGGAAGGATTTCTCAGGTTTTTACTACATATGAACACTTTTCACATTCTCCCGCGCAAATCGGCTGCTAGTCCTCCTTTCATGCAGAATCATAAGGTCCTAGCTCATGTCCAAGGCACCAAAGCCAGCTAAAAAGTCAATAATCGATACCTAAAACTTGAATTGTACTACTTCTTACTGGCTATTACATCAACTTAGAAGCTTTATCTGTGTTCTACTATGGTGCTTTTAGTGTCTCAGATTACCACAGCACGCGACATAGCTTTGCAGACGATAAGTACAACCGTTTCAGAGAGAAGAGCGGCCAATGTGACGATCTGGCTTGAAGAAGATTCGATAACAAATGACGAAAACGGACGGATTTCTAGGTTTTTACTACATATGAACACTTTTCATATTCTCCCGTGCAACTCCGCTGCTAATCCTCCTTTCATGCAGAAGCTTAAGGTCCTAGCTCACGTCCAAGGCACCAAAGCCAGCTAAAAAGTCAATAATCGATACCTAAAACTTGAATTGTACTACTTCTTACTGGCTATTACATCAACTTAGAAGCTTCATCTGTGTTCTACTATGGTGCTTTTACATTCTCCGCATACCGCAATACGCGACATAGGTTTGCACACGATAAGTACAACCGTTTCAGAGAAGAAGAGCGGCCAATGTGACGATCTGGCTTTAAGTAGATTCGACAACAAATGACGTAAACGAACGGACGTCTCAGGTTATTACTACATATGAACATTTTTCACATTCTCCCGTGCAACGCGGCTGCTAGTCCTCCTTTCATGCAGAATCTTAAGGTCCTAGCTCATGTCCAAGGCACCAAAGCCAGCTAAAAAGTCAATAATCGATACCTAAAACTTGAATTGTACTACTTCTTACTGGCTATTACATCAACTTAGAAGCTTTATCTGTGTTCTACTATGGTGCTTTTAGTGTCTCAGAATACCGCAGCACGCGACATAGCTTTGCAGACGATAAGTACAACCGTTTCAGAGAGAAGAGCGGCCAATGTGACGATCTGGCTTGAAGAAGATTCGATAACAAATGACGAAAACGGACGGATTTCTAGGTTTTTACTACATACGAACACTTTTTATATTCTCCCGTGCCACTCCGCTGCTAATCCTCCTTTCATGCAGAAGCTTAAGGTCCTAGCTCATGTCCAAGGCACCAAAGCCAGCTAAAAAGTCAATAATCGATACCTAAAACTTGATTTGTACTACTTCTTACTGGCTATTACATCTTCTTAGAAGCTTCATCTGTGTTCTACTATGGTGCTTTTACTGTCTCCGCATACCGCAATACGCGACATAGGTTTGCACACGATAAGTACAACCGTTTCAGAGAAGAAGAGCGGCCAATGTGACGATCTGGCTTTAAGTAGATTCGATAACAAATGACGTAAACGAACGGATGTCTCAGGTTTTTACTACATATGAACACTATTCACATTCTCCGGTGCAACTCGGCTGCTAGTCCTCCTTCATGCAAAATCTTAATTTCCTAGCTGATGTCCAAGGCACCAAAGAAGGGTAAAAAGTCAATAACCGATACCTAAAACTTGAATTGTACTACTTCTTACTGGCTATTACATCAACGTAGAAGCTTCATCTGTGTTCTACTATGGTGCTTTTAGTGTCTCCGCATACCGCAGCACGCGACATAGCTTTGCAGACGATCAGTACAACCGTTTCAGAGAGAAGAGCGGCCAATGTGACGATCTGGCTCTAAGTAGATTCGATAACAAATGACGTAAACGGACGGATGTCTCAGATTTTTACTACATATGAACATTTTTCACATTCTCCCGTGCAACTTGGCTCCTCGTCCTCCTTTCATGCAGAATCTTAAGGTCCTAGCTCATGTCCAAGGCTCCAAAGCCAGCTAAAAAGTCAATATTCAATACCTAAAACTTGAATTGTACTACTTCTTCCTGGCTATTACATCAACTTAGAAGCTTCATCTGTGTTCTACTATGGTGCTTTTAGTGTCTCAGCATACCGCAGCACGCGACATAGCTTTGCAGAGGATAAGTACAAGTGTTTCAGAGGGAAGAGCGACCAATGTGACGATCTGGCTTTAAGTCGATTCGATAACAAATGAGGAAAATGGATGGATTTCTCAGGTTTTTACTACATATGAACACTTTTCACATTCTCCCGTGCAACTCGGCTGCTAGTCCTCCTTTCATGCAGAATGTTAAGATCCTAGCTCATGTCCAAGGCACCAAAGCCAGCTAAAAAGTCAATAATCGATACCTAAAACTTGAACTGTACTACTTCTTACTGGCTATTACATCAACGTAGAAGCTTCATCTGTGTTCTACTATGGTGCTTTTAGTGTCTCCGCATACCGCAGCACGCGACATAGCTATGCAATCGATAAGTACAACCGTTTCAGAGAGAAGAGCAGCTAATTTGACGATCTGGCTTTAAGTCGATTCGATAACAAATGACGAAAACGGACGGATTTCTCGGGTTTTTACTACATATGAACACTTTTCACATTCTCCCATGCAAATCGGCTGCTAGTCCTCCTTTCATGCAGAATGTTAAGGTCCTAGCTCATGTCCAAGGCACCAAAGCCAGCTAAAAAGTCAATAAAAGATATCTAAAACTTGAATTGTACTACTTCTTACTGGCTATTACATCATCTTAGAAGCTTCATCTGTGTTCTACTATGGTGCTTTTAGTGTCTCCGCATTCCGCAGCACGCGACATAGCTTTGCAGACGATAAGTACAAGTGTTTCAGAGAGAAGAGCGGCCAATGTGACGATCTGGCTTTAAGTCGATTCGATAACAAATGACGAAAACGGACGGATTTCTCAGGTTTTTACTACATATGAACACTTTTCACATTCTCCCGTGCAACTCGGCTGCTAGTCCTCCTTTCATGCAGATTCTTAAGGTCCTAGCTCATGTCCAAGGCACCAAAGCCAGCTAAAATGTCAATAATCGATACCTAAAACTTGAATTGTACTACTTCTTACTGGCTATTACATCAACTTAGAAGCCTCATCTGTGTTCTACTATGGTGCTTTTAGTGTCTCCGCATACCGCAGCACGCGACATAGCTTTGCAGACGATAAGTACTACCGTTTCAGACAGAAGAGCGGCCAATGTGACGATCTGGCTTTAAGTCGATTCGATAACAAATGACGAAAACGGAAGGATTTCTCAGGTTTTTACTACATATGAACACTTTTCACATTCTCCCGCGCAAATCGGCTGCTAGTCCTCCTTTCATGCAGAATCATAAGGTCCTAGCTCATGTCCAAGGCACCAAAGCCAGCTAAAAAGTCAATAATCGATACCTAAAACTTGAATTGTACTACTTCTTACTGGCTATTACATCAACTTAGAAGCTTTATCTGTGATCTACTATGGTGCTTTTAGTGTCTCAGATTACCACAGCACGCGACATAGCTTTGCAGACGATAAGTACAACCGTTTCAGAGAGAAGAGCGGCCAATGTGACGATCTGGCTTGAAGAAGATTCGATAACAAATGACGAAAACGGACGGATTTCTAGGTTTTTACTACATATGAACACTTTTCATATTCTCCCGTGCAACTCCGCTGCTAATCCTCCTTTCATGCAGAAGCTTAAGGTCCTAGCTCACGTCCAAGGCACCAAAGCCAGCTAAAAAGTCAATAATCGATACCTAAAACTTGAATTGTACTACTTCTTACTGGCTATTACATCAACTTAGAAGCTTCATCTGTGTTCTACTATGGTGCTTTTACATTCTCCGCATACCGCAATACGCGACATAGGTTTGCACACGATAAGTACAACCGTTTCAGAGGAGAAGAGCGGCCAATGTGACGATCTGGCTTTAAGTAGATTCGACAACAAATGACGTAAACGAACGGATGTCTCAGGTTTTTACTACATATGAACATTTTTCACATTCTCCCGTGCAACGCGGCTGCTAGTCCTCCTTTCATGCAGAATCTTAAGGTCCTAGCTCATGTCCAAGGCACCAAAGCCAGCTAAAAAGTCAATAATCGATACCTAAAACTTGAATTGTACTACTTCTTACTGGCTATTATATCAACTTAGAAGCTTTATCTGTGTTCTACTATGGTGCTTTTATTGTCTCAGAATACCGCAGCACGCGACATAGCTTTGCAGACGATAAGTACAACCGTTTCAGAGAGAAGAGCGGCCAATGTGACGATCTGGCTTGAAGAAGATTCGATAACAAATGACGAAAACGGACGGATTTCTAGGTTTTTACTACATACGAACACTTTTTATATTCTCCCGTGCAACTCCGCTGCTAATCCTCCTTTCATGCAGAAGCTTAAGGTCCTAGCTCATGTCCAAGGCACCAAAGCCAGCTAAAAAGTCAATAATCGATACCTAAAACTTGATTTGTACTACTTCTTACTGGCTATTACATCAACTTAGAAGCTTCATCTGTGTTCTACTATGGTGCTTTTACTGTCTCCGCATACCGCAATACGCGACATAGGTTTGCACACGATAAGTACAACCGTTTCAGAGAAGAAGAGCGGCCAATGTGACGATCTGGCTTTAAGTAGATTCGATAACAAATGACGTAAACGAACGGATGTCTCAGGTTTTTACTACATATGAACACTATTCACATTCTCCGGTGCAACTCGGCTGCTATTCCTCCTTCATGCAAAATCTTAATTTCCTAGCTGATGTCCAAGGCACCAAAGAAGGGTAAAAAGTCAATAACCGATACCTAAAACTTGAATTGTACTACTTCTTACTGGCTATTACATCAACTTAGAAGCTTCATCTGTGTTCTACTATGGTGCTTTTAGTGTCTCCGCATACCGCAGCACGCGACATAGCTTTGCAGACGATCAGTACAACCGTTTCAGAGAGAAGAGCGGCCAATGTGACGATCTGGCTCTAAGTAGATTCGATAACAAATGACGTAAACGGACGGATGTCTCAGATTTTTACTACATATGAACATTTTTCACATTCTCCCGTGCAACTTGGCTCCTCGTCCTCCTTTCATGCAGAATCTTAAGGTCCTAGCTCATGTCCAAGGCTCCAAAGCCAGCTAAAAAGTCAATATTCAATACCTAAAACTTGAATTGTACTACTTCTTCCTGGCTATTACATCAACTTAGAAGCTTCATCTGTGTTCTACTATGGTGCTTTTAGTGTCTCAGCATACCGCAGCACGCGACATAGCTTTGCAGAGGATAAGTACAAGTGTTTCAGAGAGAAGAGCGACCAATGTGACGATCTGGCTTTAAGTCGATTCGATAACAAATGAGGAAAATGGACGGATTTCTCAGGTTTTTACTACATATGAACACTTTTCACATTCTCCCGTGCAACTCGGCTGCTAGTCCTCCTTTCATGCAGAATGTTAAGGTCCTAGCTCATGTCCAAGGCACCAAAGCCAGCTAAAAAGTCAATAATCGATACCTAAAACTTGAACTGTACTACTTCTTACTGGCTATTACATCAACGTAGAAGCTTCATCTGTGTTCTACTATGGTGCTTTTAGTGTCTCCGCATACCGCAGCACGCGACATAGCTTTGCAATCGATAAGTACAACCGTTTCAGAGAGAAGAGCAGCTAATTTGACGATCTGGCTTTAAGTCGATTCGATAACAAATGACGAAAACGGACGGATTTCTCGGCTTTTAACTACATATGAACACTTTTCACATTCTCCCATGCAAATCGGCTGCTAGTCCTCCTTTCATGCAGAATGTTAAGGTCCTAGCTCATGTCCAAGGCACCAAAGCCAGCTAAAAAGTCAATAAACGATATCTAAAACTTGAATTGTACTACTTCTTACTGGCTATTACATCAACTTAGAAGCTTCATCTGTGTTCTACTATGGTGCTTTTAGTGTCTCCGCATTCCGCAGCACGCGACATAGCTTTGCAGACGATAAGTACAAGTGTTTCAGAGAGAAGAGCGGCCAATGTGACGATCTGGCTTTAAGTCGATTCGATAACAAATAACGAAAACGGACGGATTTCTCAGGTTTTTACTACATATGAACACTTTTCACATTCTCCCGTGCAACTCGGCTGCTAGTCCTCCTTTCATGCAGATTCTTAAGGTCCTAGCTCATGTCCAAGGCACCAAAGCCAGTTAAAATGTCAATAATCGATACCTAAAACTTGAATTGTACTACTTCTTACTGGCTATTACATCAACTTAGAAGCCTCATCTGTGTTCTACTATGGTGCTTTTAGTGTCTCCGCATACCGCAGCACGCGACATAGCTTTGCAGACGATAAGTACTACCGTTTCAGACAGAAGAGCGGCCAATGTGACGATCTTGCTTTACGTCGATTCGATAACAAATGACGAAAACGGAAGGATTTCTCAGGTTTTTACTACATATGAACACTTTTCACATTCTCCCGCGCAAATCGGCTGCTAGTCCTCCTTTCATGCAGAATCATAAGGTCCTAGCTCATGTCCAAGGCACCAAAGCCAGCTAAAAAGTCAATAATCGATACCTAAAACTTGAATTGTACTACTTCTTACTGGCTATTACATCAACTTAGAAGCTTTATCTGTGTTCTACTATGGTGCTTTTAGTGTCTCAGATTACCACAGCACGCGACATAGCTTTGCAAACGATAAGTACAACCGTTTCAGAGAGAAGAGCGGCCAATGTGACGATCTGGCTTGAAGAAGATTCGATAACAAATGACGAAAACGGACGGATTTCTAGGTTTTTACTACATATGAACACTTTTCATATTCTCCCGTGCAACTCCGCTGCTAATCCTCCTTTCATGCAGAAGCTTAAGGTCCTAGCTCACGTCCAAGGCACCAAAGCCAGCTAAAAAGTCAATAACCGATACCTAAAACTTGAATTGTACTACTTCTTACTGGCTATTACATCAACTTAGAAGCTTCATCTGTGTTCTACTATGGTGCTTTTACTGTCTCCGCATACCGCAAAACGCGACATAGGTTTGCACACGATAAGTACAACCGTTTCAGAGAGAAGAGCGGCCAATGTGACGATCTGGCTCTAAGTAGATTCGATAACAAATGACGTAAACGGACGGATGTCTCAGATTTTTACTACATATGAACATTTTTCACATTCTCCCGTGCAACTTGGCTCCTCGTCCTCCTTTCATGCAGAATCTTAAGGTCCTAGCTCATGTCCAAGGCTCCAAAGCCAGCTAAAAAGTCAATATTCAATACCTAAAACTTGAATTGTACTACTTCTTCCTGGCTATTACATCAACTTAGAAGCTTCATCTGTGTTCTACTATGGTGCTTTTCGTGTCTCAGCATACCGCAGCACGCGACATAGCTTTGCAGAGGATAAGTACAAGTGTTTCAGAGAGAAGAACGACCAATGTGACGATGTGGCTTTAAGTCGATTCGATAACAAATGACGAAAACGGACGGATGTCTCAGGTTTTTACTGCATATGAACACTTTTCACATTCTCCCGTGCAACTCGGCTGCTAGTCCTCCTTTCATGCAGAATGTTAAGGTCCTAGCTCATATCCAAGGCACCAAAGCCAGCTAAAAAGTCAATAATCGATACCTAAAACTTGAACTGTACTACTTCTTACTGGCTATTACATCAACGTAGAAGCTTCATCTGTGTTCTACTATGGTGCTTTTAGTGTCTCCGCATACCGCAGCACGCGACAAAGCTTTGCAATCGATAAGTACAACCGTTTCAGAGAGAAGAGCAGCTAATTTGACGATCTGGCTTTAAGTCGATTCGATAACAAATGACGAAAACGGACGGATGTCTCGGGTTTTTACTACATATGAACACTTTTCACATTCTCCCATGCAAATCGGCTGCTAGTCCTCCTTTCATGCAGAATGTTAAGGTCCTAGCTCATGTCCAAGGCACCAAAGCCAGCTAAAAAGTCAATAAACGATATCTAAAACTTGAATTGTACTACTTCTTACTGGCTATTACATCAACTTAGAAGCTTCATCTGTGTTCTACTATGGTGCTTTTAGTGTCTCCGCATTCCGCAGCACGCGACATAGCTTTGCAGACGATAAGTACAAGTGTTTCAGAGAGAAGAGCGGCCAATGTGACGATCTGGCTTGAAGAAGATTCGATAACAAATTACGAAAACGGACGGATTTCTAGGTTTTTACTACATATGAACACTTTTCATATTCTCCCGTGCAACTCCGCTGCTAATCCTCCTTTCATGCAGAAGCTTAAGGTCCTAGCTCACGTCCAAGGCACCAAAGCCAGCTAAAAAGTCAATAATCGATACCTAAAACTGGAATTGTACTACTTCTTACTGGCTATTACATCAACTTAGAAGCTTCATCTGTGTTCTACTATGGTGCTTTTACTGTCTCCGCATACCGCAATACGCGACATAGGTTTGCACACGATAAGTACAACCGTTTCAGAGAAGAAGAGCGGCCAATGTGACGATCTGGCTTTAAGTAGATTCGACAACAAATGACGTAAACGAACGGATGTCTCAGGTTTTTACTACATATGAACATTTTTCACATTCTCCCGTGCAACGCGGCTGCTAGTCCTCCTTTCATGCAGAATCTTAAGGTCCTAGCTCATGTCCAAGGTACCAAAGCCAGCTGAAAAGTCAATAATCGATACCTAAAACTTGAATTGTACTACATCTTACTGGCTATTACATCAACTTAGAAGCTCCATCTGTGTTCTACTATGGTGCTTTTACTGTCTTCGCATACCGCAGAACGCCACATAGCTTTGCAGACGATAAGTACAACCGTTTCAGAGAGAAGAGCGGCCAATGTGACGATCTGGCTTTAAGTCGATTCGATAACAAATGACGAAAACGGACGGATGTCTCAGGTTTTTACTACATATGAACACTATTCACATTCTGCGGTGCAACTCGGCTGCTAGTCCTCCTTCATGCAAAATCTTAATTTCCTAGCTGATGTCCAAGGCACCAAAGAAGGGTAAAAAGTCAATAACCGATACCTAAAACTTGAATTGTACTACTTCTTACTGGCTATTACATCAACTTAGAAGCTTCATCTGTGTTCTACTATGGTACTTTTAGTGTCTCCGCATACCGCTGCACGCGACATTGCTTTGCAGACGATAAGTACAACCGTTTCAGAGAGAAGAGCGGCCAATGTGACGATCTGGCTTTAAGTAGATTCGATAACAAATGACGTAAACGGACGGATGTCTCAGATTTTTACTACATATGAACATTTTTCACATTCTCCCGTGCAACTTGGCTCCTCGTCCTCCTTTCATGCAGAATCTTAAGGTCCTAGCTCATGTCCAAGGCTCCAAAGCCAGCTAAAAAGTCAATATTCAATACCTAAAACTTGAATTGTACTACTTCTTCCTGGCTATTACATCAACTTAGAAGCTTCATCTGTGTTCTACTATGGTGCTTTTAGTGTCTCAGCATACCGCAGCACGCGACATAGCTTTGCAGAGGATAAGTACAAGTGTTTCAGAGAGAAGAGCGACCAATGTGACGATCTGGCTTTAAGTCGATTCGATAATAAATAAGGAAAATGGACGGATTTCTCAGGTTTTTACTACATATGAACACTTTTCACATTCTCCCGTGCAACTCGGGTGCTAGTCCTCCTTTCATGCAGAATGTTAAGGTCCTAGCTCATGTCCAAGGTACCAAAGCCAGCTAAAAAGTCAATAATCGATACCTAAAACTTGAATTGTACTACTTCTTACTGGCTATTACATCAACTTAGAAGCTTCATCTGTGTTCTACTATGGTGCTTTTAGTGTCTCCGCATACCGCAGCACGCGACATAGCTTTGCAATCGATAAGTACTACCGTCTCAGAGAGAAGAGCGGACAATGTGACGATCTGGCTTTAAGTCGATGCAATAACAAATGACGAAAACGGACCGATTTCTCAGGTTTTTACTACATATGAACACTATTCACATTCTCCCGTGCAACTCGGCTGCTAGTCCTCCTTTCATGCAGAATCGTAAGGTCCTAGCTCATGTCCAAGACACCAAAGCCAGCTAGAAAGTCAATATTCAATACCTAAAACTTGAATTGTACTACTTCTTACTGGCTATAACATCAACTTAGAAGCTTCATCTGTGTTCTACTATGGTGCTTTTAGTGTCTCAGCATACTGCAGCACGCGACATAGCTTTGCAGACGATAAGTACAACTTTTTCAGAGAGAAGAGCGGCCAATGTGACGATCTGGCTTTAAGTCGATTCGATAACAAATGACGAAAACGGACGGATTTCTCAGGTTTTTACTACATATGAACACTTTTCACATTCTCCCGTGCAACTCGGCTGCTAGTCCTCCTTACATGCAGAATCTTAAGGTCCTAGCTCATGTCCAAGGCACGAAAGCCAGCTAAAAAGTCAATAATCGATACCTAAAGCTTGAGTTGTACTACTTCTTACTGGCTATTACATCAACTTAGAAGCTTCATCTGTGTTCTACTATGGTGCTTTTAGTGTCTCCGCATATCGCAGTACGCGACATAGCTTTGCAGACGATAAGTACAAGCGTTTCAGAGAGAAGAGCGGCCAATTTGACGATCTGGCTTTACGTCGATTCGATAACAAATGACGAAAACGGACGGATTTCTCAGGTTTTTACTATATATGAAAACTTTTCACATTTCCCCTTGCAAATCGGCTGCTAGTCCTCCTTTCATGCAGAATCGTAAGGTCCTAGCTCATGTCCAAGGCACCAAAGCCAGCTAAAAAGTCAATAATCGATACCTAAAACTTGAATTGTACTACTTCTTACTGGCTATTACATCAACTTAGAAGCTTTATCTGTGTTCTACTATGGTGCTTTTAGTGTCTCAGAATACCGCAGCACGCGACATAGCTTTGCAGACGATAAGTACAACCGTTTCAGAGAGAAGAACGGCCAATGTGACGATCTGGCTTTAAGAAGATTCGATAACAAATGACGAAAACGGACGGATTTCTAGGTTTTTACTACATATGAACACTTTTAATATTCTCCCATGCAACTCCGCTGCTAATACTCCTTTCATGCAGAAGCTTAAGGTCCTAGCTCATGTCCAAGGCACCAAAGCCAGCTAAAAAGTCAATAATCGATACCTATAACTTGAATTGTACTACTTCTTACTGGCTATTACATCAACTTAGAAGCTTCATCTGTGTTCTACTATGGTGATTTTACTGTCTCCGCATACCGCAGCACGCGACATAGCTTTGCAGACGATAAGTACAACCGTTTCAGAGAGAAGAGCGGCCAATGTGACGAACTGGCTTTAAGTAGATTCGATAACAAATGACGTAAACGGACGGATGTCTCAGGTTTTTACTACATATTAACATTTTTCACATTCTCCCGTGAAACTCGGCTGCTAGTCCTCCTTTCATGCAGAATCTTAAGGTCCTAGCTCATGTCCAAGGTACCAAAGCCAGCTGATAAGTCAATAATCGATATCTAAAACTTGAATTGTACTAATTCTTACTGGCTATTACATCAACTTATAAGCTTCATCTGTGTTCTACTATGGTGATTTTAGTGTCTCCGCATACCCCAGCACGCGACATAGCTTTGCAGACGATAAGTACAACCGTTTGAGAGAGAAGAGCGGCCAATGAGACGATCTGCTTTAAGTCGATTCGATAACAAGTAACGAAAACGGACCGATTTCTCAGGTTTTTACTACATATGAACACTTTTCACATTCTCCCGTGCAACTTGGCTCCTCGTCCTCCTTTCATGCAGAATCTTAAGGTCCTAGCTCATGTCCAAAACACCAAAGCCAGCTAAAAAGTCAATATTCAATACCTAAAACTTGAATTGTACTACTTCTTCCTGGCTATTACATCAACTTAGAAGCTTCATCTCTGTTCTACTATGGTGCTTTTAGTGTCTCAGCATACCGCAGCACGCGACATAGCTTTGCAGACGATAAGTACAACCGTTTCAGAGAGAAGAGCGGCCAATGTGACGATCTGGCTTTAAGTCGATTCGATAACAAATGACGAAAACGGACGTATTTCTCAGATTTTTACTACATATGAACATTTTTCATATTCTCCCGTGGAAATCGGCTGCTAGTCCTCCTTTCATGTAGAATCATAAGGTCCTAGCTCATGTCCAAGGCACCAAAGCCAGCTAAAAAGTCAAAAATCGATACCTAAAACTTGAATTGTACTACTTCTTCCTGGCTATTACATCAACTTAGAAGCTTCATCTGTGTTCTACTATGGTGCTTTTAGTGTCTCAGCATACCGCAGCACGCGACATAGCTTTGCAGACGATAAGTACAACCGTTTCAGAGAGAAGAGCGGCCAATGTGACGATCTGGCTTTAAGTCGGTTCGATAACAAATGACGAAAACGGACCGATTTCTCAGGTTTTTACTACATATGAACACTATTCACATTCTCCCGTGCAACTCGGCTGCTAGTCCTCCTTTCATGCAGAATCGTAAGGTCCTAGCTCATGTCCAAGGCACCATAGCCAGCTAAAAATTCAATATTCAATACCTAAAACTTGAATTGTACTACTTCTTACTGGCTATTACATCAACTTAGAAGCTTCATCTGTGTTCTACTATAGTGCTTTCAGTGTCTCAGCATGCTGCAGCACGCGACATAGCTTTGCACACGATAAGTACAACCGTTTCAGAGAGAAGAGCCCCCAATGTGACGATCTGGCTTTAAGTAGATTCGATAACAAATGACGAAAACGGACGGATTTCTCAGGTTTTTACTACATATGAACACTTTTCAGATTCTCCCGTGCAACTCGGCTGCTAGTCCTCCTTTCATGGAAAATCTTAATTTCCTAGCTCATGTTCAAGGCAACAAAGAAGTGTAAATAGTCAATAACCAATACCTAAAACTTTAATTGTACTACTTCTTACTGGCTATTACATCAACTTAGAAGCTTCATCTGTGTTCTACTATGGTGCTTTTAGTGTGTCCGCATACCGCAGCACGCGACATAGCTTTGCAGACGATAAGTACAACTTTTTCAGAGAGAAGAGCGGCCAATGTGACGATCTGGCTTTAAGTCGATTCGATAACAAATGACGAAAACGGACGGATTTCTCTGGTTTTTACTACATATGAACACTTTTCACATTCTCCCGTGCAAATCGGCTTCTAGTCCTCCTTTCATGCAGAATCATAAGGTCCTAGCTCATGTCCAAGACACCAAAGCCAGCTAAAAAGGCAATAATCGATACCTAAAACTTGAATTGTACTACTTCTTACTGGCTATTACATCAACTTAGAAGCTTTATCTGTGTTCTACTATGGTGCTTTTAGTGTCTCAGAATACCGCACCACGCGACATAGCTTTGCAGACGATAAGTACAACCGTTTCAGAGAGAAGAGCGGCCAATGTGACGATCTGGCTTTAAGAAGATTCGATAACAAATGACGAAAACGGACGGATTTCTAGGTTTTTACTACATATGAACACTTTTCATATTCTCCCGTGCAACTCCGCTGCTAATTCTCCTTTCATGCAGAAGCTTAAGGTCCTTGCTCATGTCCAAGGCACCAAAGCCAGCTAAAAAGTCAATATTCAATACCTAAAACTTGAATTGTACTACTTCTTACTGGCTATTACATCAACTTAGAAGCTTCATCTGTGTTCTACTATAGTGCTTTCAGTGTCTCAGCATACTGCAGCACGCGACATAGCTTTGCACACGATAAGTACAACCGTTTCAGAGAGAAGAGCCCCCAATGTGACGATCTGTCTTTAAGTAGATTCGATAACAAATGACGAAAACGGACGGATTTCTCAGGTTTTTACTACATATGAACACTTTTCACATTCTCCCGTGCAACTCGGCTGCTAGTCCTCCTTTCATGCAAAATCTTAATTTCCTAGCTCATGTTCAAGGCACCAAAGAAGTGTAAAAAGTCACTAACCAATACCTAAAACTTTAATTGTACTACTTCTTACTGGCTATTACCTCAACTTAAAAGCTTCATCTGTGTTCTACTATGGTGATTTTAGTGTCTCCGCATATCCCAGCACGCGACATAGCTTTGCAGACGATAAGTACAACCGTTTCAGAGAGAAGAGCGGCCAATGAGACGATCTGCTTTAAGTCGATTCGATAACAAGTGACGAAAACGGACCGATTTCTCAGGTTTTTACTACATATGAACACTTTTCACATTCTCCCGTGCAACTTGGCTTCTCGTCCTCCTTTCATGCAGAATCTTAAGGTCCTAGATCATGTCCAAGGCACCAAAGCCAGCTAAAAAGTCAATATTCAATACCTAAAACTTGAATTGTACTACTTCTTACTGGGTATTACATCAACTTAGAAGCTTCATCTGTGTTCTACTATGGTGCTCTTAGTGTCTCAGCATACCGCAGCACGCGACATAGCTTTCAGACGATAAGTACAAGTGTTTCAGAGAGAAGAGCGGCCAATGTGACGATCTGGCTTTAAGTAGATTCGATAACAAATGACGAAAACGGACGGATTTCTCAGGTTTTTACTACATATGAACACTTTTCACATTCTCCCGTGCAACTCGGCTGCTAGTCCTCCTTTCATGCAAAATCTTAATTTCCTAGCTCATGTTCAAGGCAACAAAGAAGTGTAAAAAGTCAATAACCAATACCTAAAACTTTAATTGTACTACTTCTTACTGGCTATTACATCAACTTAGTAGCTTCATCTGTGTTCTACTATGGTGCTTTTAGTGTGTCCGCATACCGCAGCACGCGACATAGCTTTGCAGACGATAAGTACAACTTTTTCAGAGAGAAGAGCGGCCAATGTGACGATCTGGCTTTAAGTCGATTCGATAACAAATGACGAAAACGGACGGATTTCTCAGGTTTTTACTACATATGAACACTTTTCACATTCTCCCGTGCAACTCGGCTGCTAGTCCTACTTACATGCAGAATCTTAAGGTCCTAGCTCATGTCCAAGGCACCAAAGCCAGCTAAAAAGTCAATAATCGATACCTAAAACTTGAATTGTACTACTTCTTACTGGCTATTACATCCACTTATAAGCTTCATCTGTGTTCTACTATGGTGATTTTAGTGTCTCCGCATACCCCCGCACGCGACATAGCTTTGCAGACGATAAGTACAACCGTTTCAGAGAGAAGAGCGGCCAATGAGAAGATCTGCTTTAAGTCGATTCGATAACAAGTGACGAAAACGGACCGATTTCTCAGGTTTTTACTACATATGAACACTTTTCACATTCTCCCGTGCAACTCGGCTGCTAGTCCTCCTTACATGCAGAATCTTAAGGTGCTAGCTCATGTCCAAGGCACCAAAGCCAGCTAAAAAGTCAATAATCGATACCTAAAACTTGAATTGTACTACTTCTTACTGGCTATTACATCCACTTATAAGCTTCATCTGTGTTCTACTATGGTGATTTTAGTGTCTCCGCATACCCCAGCACGCGACATAGCTTTCCAGACGATAAGTACAACCGTTTCAGAGAGAAGAGCGGCCAATGAGAAGATCTGCTTTAAGTCGATTCGATAACAAGTGACGAAAACGGACCGATTTCTCAGGTTTTTACTACATATGAACACTTTTCACATTCTCCCGTGCAACTTGGCTCCTCGTCCTCCTTTCATGCAGAATCTTAAGGTCCTAGCTCATGTCCAAGACACCAAAGCCAGCTAAAAAGTCAATATTCAATACCTAAAACTTGAATTGTACTACTTCTTACTGGCTATTACATCAACTTAGAAGCTTCATCTGTGTTCTACTATGGTGCTTTTAGTGTCTCAGCATACCGCAGCACGCGACATAGCTTTGCAGACGATAAGTACAAGTGTTTTAGAGAGAAGAGCGGCCAATGTGACGATCTGGCTTTAAGTCGATTCGATAACAAATGACGAAAACGGACGTATTTCTCAGATTTTTACTACATATGAACACTTTTCACATTCTCTCGTGCAAATCGGCTGCTAGCCCTCCTTTCATGCAGAATCATAAGGTCCTAGCTCATGTCCAAGGCACCAAAGCCAGCTAAAAAGTCAATAATCGATACCTAAAACTTGAATTGTACTACTTCTTACTGGCTATTACATGAACTTAGAAGCTTCATCTGTGTTCTACTATGGTGCTTTTAGTGTCTCCGCATACCGCAGCACGCGACATAGCTTTGCACACGATAAGTACAACCGTTTCTGAGAGAAGAGCCCCCAATGTGACGATCTGGCTTTAAGTAGATTCGATAACAAATGACGAAAACGGACGGATTTCTCAGGTTTTTACTACATATGAACACTTTTCACATTCTCCCGTGCAAATCGGCTGCTAGTCCTCCTTTCATGCAAAATCTTAATTTCCTAGCTCATGTTCAAGGCACCAATGAAGTGTAAAAAGTCAATAACCAATACCTAAAACTTTAATTGTACTACTTCTTACTGGCTATTACATCAACTTAGAAGCTTCATCTGTGTTCTACTATGGTGCTTTTAGTGTGTCCGCATACCGCAGCACGCGACATAGCTTTGCAGACGATAAGTACAACTTTTTCAGAGAGAAGAGCGGCCAATGTGACGATCTGGCTTTAAGTCGATTCGATAACAAATGACGAAAACGGACGGATTTCTCAGGTTTTTACTACATACGAACACTTTTCACATTCTCCCGTGCAACTCGGATGCTAGTCCTCCGTACATGCGGAATCTTAAGGTCCTAGCTCATGTCCAAGGCACCAAAGCCAGCTAAAAAGTCAATTATCGATACCTAAAACTTGAATTGTACTACTTCTTACTGGCTATTACATCAACTTAGAGGCTTTATCTGTGTTCTACTATGGTGCTTTTAGTGTCTCAGAATACCGCAGCACGCGACATAGCTTTGCAGAAGATAAGTACAACCGTTTCAGAGAGAAGAGCGTCCAATGTGACGATCTGGCTTTAAGAAGATTCGATAACAAATGACGAAAACGGACGGATTTCTAGGTTTTTACTACATATGAACACTTTTCATATTCTCCCGTGCAACTCCGCTGCTAATCCTCCTTTCATGCAGAAGCTTAAGGTCCTAGCTCATGGCCAAGGCACCAAAGCCAGCTAAAAAGTCAATAATCGATACCTATAACTTGAATTGTACTACTTCTTACTGGCTATTACATCAACTTAGAAGCTTCATCTGTGTTCTACTATGGTGCTTTTAGTGTCTCCGCATACCGCAGCACGCGACATAGCTTTGCAGACGATAAGTACAACCGTTTCAGAGAGAAGAGCGGCCAATGTGACGATCTGGCTTTAAGTCAGTTCGATAACAAATGACGTAAACGGACGGATGTCTCAGGTTTTTACTACATATGAACATTTTTCACATTCTCCCGTGAAACTCGGCTACTAGTCCTCCTTTCATGCAGAATCTTAAGGTCCTAGCTCATGTCCAAGGTACCAAAGCCAGCTGAAAAGTCAATAATCTATACCTAAAACTTGAATTGTACTACATCTTACTGGCTATTACATCAACTTATAAGCTTCATCTGTGTTCTACTATGGTGATTTTAGTGTCTCCGCATACCCCAGCACGCGACATAGCTTTGCAGACGATAAGTACAACCGTTTCAGAGAGAAGAGCGGCCAATGAGACGATCTGCTTTAAGTCGATTCGATAACAAGTGACAAAAACGGACCGATTTCTCAGGTTTTTACTACATATGAACACTATTCACATTCTCCCGTGCAACTCGGCTGCTAGTCCTCCTTTCATGGAGAATCTTAAGGTCCTAGCTCATGTCCAATGTACCAAAGCCAGCTAAAATGTCAATAATCGACACATAATACTTGAATTGTATTACTTCTTACTGGCTATTACATCAACTTAGAAGCCTCATCTGTGTTCTACTATGGTGATTTTAGTGTCTCCGCATACCGCAGCACGCGACATAGCTTTGCAGACGATAAGTACAACCGTTTCAGAGAGAAGAGCGGCCAATGTGACGATTTGGCATTAAGTCGGTTCTATACCAAATAACGAAAACGGACCGATTTCTCAGGTTTTTACTACATATGAACACTTTTCACATTCTCCCGTGCAACTCGGCTGCTAGTCCTCCTTTCATGCAGAATCTTAAGGTCCTAGCTCATGTCCAAGGTACCAAAGCCAGCTGAAAAGTCAATAATCGATACCTAAAACTTGAATTGTACTACTTCTTACTGACTATTACATCAACTTATAAGCTTCATCTGTGTTCTACTATGGTGATTTTAGTGTCTCCGCATACCCCAGCACGCGACATAGCTTTGCAGACGATAAGTACAACCGTTTCAGAGAGAAGAGCGGCCAATGAGACGATCTGGCTTTAAGTCGATTCGATAACAAATGACGAAAACGGACGGATTTCAAGGATTTTACTACATATGAACACTTTTCATATTCTCCCGTGCAACTCCGCTGCTAATCCTCCTTTCATGTAGAATCATAAGGTCCTAGCTCATGTCCAAGGCACCAAAGCCAGCTAAAAAGTCAATAATCGATACCTAAAACTTGAATTGTACTACTTGTTCCTGGCTATTACATCAACTTAGAAGCTTGATCTGTGTTCTACTATGGTGTTTTAGTGTCTCAGCATACCGCAGCACGCGACATAGCTTTGCAGACGATAAGTACAACCGTTTCAGAGAGAAGAGCGGCCAATGTGACGATCTGGCTTTAAGAAGATTCGATAACAAATGACGAAAACGGACCGATTTCTCAGGTTTTTACTACATATGAACACTATTCACATTCTCCCGTGCAACTTGGCTGCTAGTCCTCCTTTCATGCAGAATCGTAAGGTCCTAGCTCATGTCCAAGGCACCAAAGCCAGCTAAAAAGTCAATATTCAATACCTAAAACTTGAATTGTACTACTTCTTACTGGCTATTACATCAACTTAGAAGCTTCATCTGTGATCTACTATAGTGCTTTTAGTGTTTCAGCATACTGCAGCTCGCGACATAGCTTTGCAGACGATCAGTACAACCGTTTCAGAGAGAAGAGCCCCCAATGTGACGATCTGGCTTTAAGTAGATTCGATAACAAATGACGAAAACGGACTGATTTCTCAGGTTTATACTACATATGAACACTTTTCACATTCTCCCGTTCAACTCGGCTGCTAGTCCTCCTTCATGCAAAATTTTAATATCCTAGCTCATGTCCAAGGCACCAAAGAAGGGTAAAAAGTCAATAATCATTACCTAAAACTTGAGTTGTACTTCTTCTTACTGGCTATTACATCAACTTAGAAGCTTCATCTGTGTTCTACTATGGTGCTTTTAGTGTCTCCGCATACCGCAGCACGCGACATAGCTTTGCAGACGATAAGTACAACCGATTCAGAGAGACGAGCGGCCAATGTGACGATCTGCTTTAAGTCGATTCGATAACAAGTGACAAAAACGGACCGATTTCTCAGGTTTTTACTACATATGAACACTATTCACATTCTCCCGTGCAACTCGGCTGCTAGTCCTCCTTTCATGGAGAATCTTAAGGTCCTAGCTCATGTCCAATGTACCAAAGCCAGCTAAAATGTCAATAATCGACACATAATACTTGAATTGTATTACTTCTTACTGGCTATTACATCAACTTAGAAGCCTCATCTGTGTTCTACTATGGTGATTTTAGTGTCTCCGCATACCGCAGCACGCGACATAGCTTTGCAGACGATAAGTACAACCGTTTCAGAGAGAAGAGCGGCCAATGTGACGATTTGGCATTAAGTCGGTTCGATACCAAATAACGAAAACGGACCGATTTCTGAGGTTTTTACTACATATGAACACTTTTCACATTCTCCCGTGCAACTCGGCTGCTAGTCCTCCTTTCATGCAGAATCTTAAGGTCCTAGCTCAAGTCCAAGGCACCAAAGCCAGGTAAAAAGTCAATATTCAGTACCTAAAACTTGAATTGTACTACTTCTTACTGGCTATTACATCAACTTAGAAGCTTCATCTGTTTTCTACTATGGTGCTTTTAGTGTCTCCGCATACCGCAGCACGCGACATAGCTTTGCAGACGATAAGTACAACCGTTTCGGAGAGAAGAGCGGCCAATGTGACGATCTGGTTTAAGTAGATTCGATAACAAATGACGTAAACGGACGGATGTCTCAGGCTTTTACTACATATGAAATTTTTTCACATTCTCCCGTGAAACTCGGCTGCTAGTCCTCCTTTCATGCAGAATCTTAAGGTCCTAGCTCATGTCCAAGGTACCAAAGCCAGCTGAAAAGTCAATAATCGATACCTAAAACTTGAATTGTACTACTTCTTACTGACTATTACATCAACTTATAAGCTTCATCTGTGTTCTACTATGGTGATTTTAGTGTCTCCGCATACCCCAGCACGCGACATAGCTTTGCAGACGATAAGTACAACCGTTTCAGAGAGAAGAGCGGCCAATGAGACGATCTGGCTTTAAGTCGATTCGATAACAAATGACGAAAACGGACGGATTTCTAGGATTTTACTACATATGAACACTTTTCATATTCTCCCGTGCAACTCCGCTGCTAATCCTCCTTTCATGTAGAATCATAAGGTCCTAGCTCATGTCCAAGGCACCAAAGCCAGCTAAAAAGTCAATAATCGATACCTAAAACTTGAATTGTACTACTTGTTCCTGGCTATTACATCAACTTAGAAGCTTGATCTGTGTTCTACTATGTTGCTTTTAGTGTCTCCGCATACCGCAGCACGCGACATAGCTTTGCAATCGATAAGTACAACCGTTTCAGAGAGAAGAGCGGACAATGTGACGATCTGGCTTTAAGTCGATTCGATAACAAATGACGAAAACGGACGGATTTCTAGGATTTTACTACATATGAACACTTTTCATATTCTCCCGTGCAACTCCGCTGCTAATCCTTCTTTCATGTAGAATCATAAGGTCCTAGCTCATGTCCAAGGCACCAAAGCCAGCTAAAAAGTCAATAATCGATACCTAAAACTTGAATTGTACTACTTCTTCCTGGCTATTACATCAACTTAGAAGCTTCATCTGTGTTCTACTATGGTGCTTTTAGTGTCTCAGCATACCGCAGCACGCGACATAGCTTTGCAGACGATAAGTACAACCGTTTCAGAGAAGAGCGGCCAATGTGACGATCTGGCTTTAAGTCGGTTCGATAACAAGTGACGAAAACGGACCGATTTCTCAGGTTTTTACTACATATGAACACTTTTCACATTCTCCCGTGCAACTTGGCTCCTCGTTCTCCTTTCATGCAGAATCTTAAGGTCCTAGCTCATGTCCAAGGCACCAAAGCCACCTAAAAAGTAGTATTCAATACCTAAAACATGAATTGTACTACTTCTTACTGGCTATTACATCAACTTAGAAGCTTCATCTGTGTTCTACTATGGTGCTTTTAGTGTCTCAGCATACCGCAGCACGCGACATATCTTAGCAGACGATAAGTACAAGTGTTTCAGAGAGAAGAGCGGCCAATGTTACGATCTGGCTTTAAGTCGATTCGATAACAAATGACCAAAACGGACGGATATCTCAGGTTTTTACTACATATGAACACTTTTCACATTTTCCCGTGGAACTCGGCTACTAGTCCTCCTTTCATGCAGAATCTTAAGGTCCTAGCTCATGTCCAAGGCAACAAAGCCAGCTAAAAAGTCAATAATCGATACCTAAAACTTGAATTGTACTACTTCTTACTGGCTATTACATCAACTTAGAAGCTTCATCTGTGTTCTACTATGTTGCTTTTAGTGTCTCCGCATACCGCAGCACGCGACATAGCTTTGCAGACAATAAGTACAACCGTTTCAGAGAGAGGAGCGGCCAATGTGACGATCTGGCTTTAACTCGAATCGATAACAAATGACGAAAACGGACGGATTTCTCAGGTTTTTACTACATATGAACACTTTTCACATTCTCCCGTGCAAATCGGCTGCTAGTCCTCCTTTCATGCAGAATCTTAAGGTTCTAGCTCATGTCCAAGGCACCAAAGCCAGCTAAAAGTCAATAATCGATACCTAAAACTTGAATTGTACTACTTCTTACTGGATATTAGATCAACTTAGAAGCTTCATCTGTGTTCTACTATGGTGCTTTTACTGTCTCCGCATACCGCAGCACGCGACATAGCTTTGCAGACGATAAGTACAACCGTTTCAGAGAGAAGAGCGGCCAATGTGACGATCTGGCTTTAAGTAGATCCGATAACAAATGACGTAAACGGACGGATGTCTCAGGTTTTTACTACATACTAACATTTTTCACATTCTCCCGTGCAACTCATCTGCTAGTCCTCCTTTCATGCAGAATCTTAAGGTCCTAGCTCATGTCCAAGGTACCAAAGCCAGCTAAAAAGTTAATAATCGATACCTAAAACTTGAATTGTACTACTTCTTACTGGATATTAGATCAACTTAGAAGCTTCATCTGTGTTCTACTATGGTGCTTTTACTGTCTCCGCATACCGCAGCACGCGACATAGCTTTGCAGACGATAAGTACAACCGTTTCAGAGAGAAGAGCGGCCAATGTGACGATCTGGCTTTAAGTAGATTCGATAACAAATGACGAAAACGGACGGATTTCTCAGGTTTTTACTACATATGAACACTTTTCACATTCTCCCGTGCAAATCGGCTGCTAGTCCTCCTTTCATGCAGAATCTTAAGGTCCTAGCTCATGTCCAAGGCACCAAAGCCAGCTAAAAAGTCAATAATCGATACCTAAAACTGGAATTGTACTACTTCTTAATGACTATTACATCATCTTAGAAGCTTCATCTGCGTTCTACTATGATGCTTTTAGTGTCTCCGCATACCGCAGCACGCGACATAGCTTTGCAGTCGATAAGTACAACCGTTTCAGGGAGAAGAGCGGCCAATGTGACGATCTGGCTTTAAGTCGATTCGATAACAAATGACGATAACGAACGGATTTCTCAGTTTTTTACTACATAGGAACACTTTTCACATTCTCCCGTTCAACTCGGCTGCTAGTCCTCCATTCATGCAGAATCTTAAGGTCCTAGCTCATGTCCAAGGCACCAAAGCCAGCTAGAAAGTCAATAATCGATACCTACAACTTGAATTGTACTACTTCTTACTGGCTATTACATCAGCTTAGAAGCTTCATCTGTGTTCTACTATGGTGCTTTTAGTGTCTCCGCATACCGCAGCACGACACGTAGCTTTGCAGACGATAAGTACCACCGTTTCAAAGAGAAGAGCGGCCAATGTGACGATCTGGCTTTAAGTCGATTCGACAACAAATGACGATAACGAACGGATTTCTCAGGTTTTTACTACATATGAACACTTTTTACATTCTCCCGTGCAACTCGGCTGCTAGTCCTCCTTTCATGCAGAATCTTAAGCTCCTAGCTCATGTCCAAGGCACCTAGGGCAGCTAAAAAGTCAATAATCGATACCTAAAACTTGAATTGTACTTCTTCTTACTGGCTATTACATCAACTTAGAAGCTTCATCTGTGTTCTACTATGATGCTTTTAGTGTCTCCGCATACCGCAGCACGCGACATAGCTTTGCAGACGATAAGTACAACCGTTTCAGAGAGAAGAGCGGCCAATGTGACGATCTGGCTTTAAGTCGATTCGACAACAAATGACGAAAACGGACCGATTTCTCAGGTTTTTACTACATATGAACACTTTTCAAATTCTCACGTGCAACGCGGCTGCTAGACCTCCTATTATGCAAAATCTTAAGTTCCTAGCTCATGCCCAAGGCACCAAAGAAGGGTAAGAAGTCAACAATCGATACTTAAAACTTGAATTGTACTACTTCTTACTGGCTATTACATCAACTTGGAAGCTTCATCTGTGTTCTACTATGGTGGTTTTAGTGTCTCCGCATACCGCAGCTCGCGACATAGCTTTGCAGACGATAAGTACAACCGTTTCAGAGAGAAGAGCGGCCAATGTGACGATCTGGCTTTCAGTCGATTCGATAACAAATGACGATAACGGACGGATTTCTCAGGTTTTTACTACATATGAACACTTTTCACATTCTCCCGTGCAACTCGGCTGCTAGTCCTCCTTTCATGCAGAATCTTAAGGCCCTAGCTCATGTCCAAGACACCAAAGCCAGCTAAAAAGTCAATAATCCATACCTAAAACATGAATTGTACTACTTCTTACTGGCTATTACATCAACTTAGAAGCTTCATCTGTGTTCTACTATGGTGCTTTTAGTGTCTCCGCATACCGCAGCACGCGACATAGCTTTGCAGACGATAAGTACAACCGTTTCAGATAGAAGAGCGGCCAATGTGACGATTTGGCATTAAGTCGGTTCGATACCAAATAACGAAAACGGACCGATTTCTGAGGTTTTTACTACATATGAACACTTTTCACATTCTCCCGTGCAACTCGGCTGCTAGTCCTCCTTTCATGCAGAATCTTAAGGTCCTAGCTCAAGTCCAAGGCACCAAAGCCAGGTAAAAAGTCAATATTCAGTACCTAAAACTTGAATTGTACTACTTCTTACTGGCTATTACATCAACTTAGAAGCTTCATCTGTGTTCTACTATGGTGCTTTTAGTGTCTCCGCATACCGCAGCACGCGACATAGCTTTGCAGACGATAAGTACAACCGTTTCGGAGAGAAGAGCGGCCAATGTGACGATCTGGTTTAAGTAGATTCGATAACAAATGACGTAAACGGACGGATGTCTCAGGCTTTTACTACATATGAAATTTTTTCACATTCTCCCGTGAAACTCGGCTGCTAGTCCTCCTTTCATGCAGAATCTTAAGGTCCTAGCTCATGTCCAAGGTACCAAAGCCAGCTGAAAAGTCAATAATCGATACCTAAAACTTGAATTGTACTACTTCTTACTGACTATTACATCAACTTATAAGCTTCATCTGTGTTCTACTATGGTGATTTTAGTGTCTCCGCATACCCCAGCACGCGACATAGCTTTGCAGACGATAAGTACAACCGTTTCAGAGAGAAGAGCGGCCAATGAGACGATCTGGCTTTAAGTCGATTCGATAACAAATGACGAAAACGGACGGATTTCTAGGATTTTACTACATATGAACACTTTTCATATTCTCCCGTGCAACTCCGCTGCTAATCCTCCTTTCATGTAGAATCATAAGGTCCTAGCTCATGTCCAAGGCACCAAAGCCAGCTAAAAAGTCAATAATCGATACCTAAAACTTGAATTGTACTACTTGTTCCTGGCTATTACATCAACTTAGAAGCTTGATCTGTGTTCTACTATGTTGCTTTTAGTGTCTCCGCATACCGCAGCACGCGACATAGCTTTGCAATCGATAAGTACAACCGTTTCAGAGAGAAGAGCGGACAATGTGACGATCTGGCTTTAAGTCGATTCGATAACAAATGACGAAAACGGACGGATTTCTAGGATTTTACTACATATGAACACTTTTCATATTCTCCCGTGCAACTCCGCTGCTAATCCTTCTTTCATGTAGAATCATAAGGTCCTAGCTCATGTCCAAGGCACCAAAGCCAGCTAAAAAGTCAATAATCGATACCTAAAACTTGAATTGTACTACTTCTTCCTGGCTATTACATCAACTTAGAAGCTTCATCTGTGTTCTACTATGGTGCTTTTAGTGTCTCAGCATACCGCAGCACGCGACATAGCTTTGCAGACGATAAGTACAACCGTTTCAGAGAAGAGCGGCCAATGTGACGATCTGGCTTTAAGTCGGTTCGATAACAAGTGACGAAAACGGACCGATTTCTCAGGTTTTTACTACATATGAACACTTTTCACATTCTCCCGTGCAACTTGGCTCCTCGTTCTCCTTTCATGCAGAATCTTAAGGTCCTAGCTCATGTCCAAGGCACCAAAGCCACCTAAAAAGTAGTATTCAATACCTAAAACATGAATTGTACTACTTCTTACTGGCTATTACATCAACTTAGAAGCTTCATCTGTGTTCTACTATGGTGCTTTTAGTGTCTCAGCATACCGCAGCACGCGACATATCTTAGCAGACGATAAGTACAAGTGTTTCAGAGAGAAGAGCGGCCAATGTTACGATCTGGCTTTAAGTCGATTCGATAACAAATGACCAAAACGGACGGATATCTCAGGTTTTTACTACATATGAACACTTTTCACATTTTCCCGTGGAACTCGGCTGCTAGTCCTCCTTTCATGCAGAATCTTAAGGTCCTAGCTCATGTCCAAGGCAACAAAGCCAGCTAAAAAGTCAATAATCGATACCTAAAACTTGAATTGTACTACTTCTTACTGGCTATGACATCAACTTAGAAGCTTCATCTGTGTTCTACTATGTTGCTTTTAGTGTCTCCGCATACCGCAGCACGCGACATAGCTTTGCAGACAATAAGTACAACCGTTTCAGAGAGAGGAGCGGCCAATGTGACGATCTGGCTTTAACTCGAATCGATAACAAATGACGAAAACGGACGGATTTCTCAGGTTTTTACTACATATGAACACTTTTCACATTCTCCCGTGCAAATCGGCTGCTAGTCCTCCTTTCATGCAGAATCTTAAGGTTCTAGCTCATGTCCAAGGCACCAAAGCCAGCTAAAAGTCAATAATCGATACCTAAAACTTGAATTGTACTACTTCTTACTGGATATTAGATCAACTTAGAAGCTTCATCTGTGTTCTACTATGGTGCTTTTACTGTCTCCGCATACCGCAGCACGCGACATAGCTTTGCAGACGATAAGTACAACCGTTTCAGAGAGAAGAGCGGCCAATGTGACGATCTGGCTTTAAGGAGATCCGATAACAAATGACGTAAACGGACGGATGTCTCAGGTTTTTACTACATACTAACATTTTTCACATTCTCCCGTGCAACTCATCTGCTAGTCCTCCTTTCATGCAGAATCTTAAGGTCCTAGCTCATGTCCAAGGTACCAAAGCCAGCTAAAAAGTTAATAATCGATACCTAAAACTTGAATTGTACTACTTCTTACTGGATATTAGATCAACTTAGAAGCTTCATCTGTGTTCTACTATGGTGCTTTTACTGTCTCCGCATACCGCAGCACGCGACATAGCTTTGCAGACGATAAGTACAACCGTTTCAGAGAGAAGTGCGGCCAATGTGACGATCTGGCTTTAAGTTGATTCGATAACAAATGACGAAAACGGACGGATTTCTCAGGTTTTTACTACATATGAACACTTTTCACATTCTCCCGTGCAAATCGGCTGCTAGTCCTCCTTTCATGCAGAATCTTAAGGTCCTAGCTCATGTCCAAGGCACCAAAGCCAGCTAAAAAGTCAATAATCGATACCTAAAACTGGAATTGTACTACTTCTTAATGACTATTACATCATCTTAGAAGCTTCATCTGCGTTCTACTATGATGCTTTTAGTGTCTCCGCATACCGCAGCACGCGACATAGCTTTGCAGTCGATAAGTACAACCGTTTCAGGGAGAAGAGCGGCCAATGTGACGATCTGGCTTTAAGTCGATTCGATAACAAATGACGATAACGAACGGATTTCTCAGTTTTTTACTACATAGGAACACTTTTCACATTCTCCCGTTCAACTCGGCTGCTAGTCCTCCATTCATGCAGAATCTTAAGGTCCTAGCTCATGTCCAAGGCACCAAAGCCAGCTAGAAAGTCAATAATCGATACCTACAACTTGAATTGTACTACTTCTTACTGGCTATTACATCAGCTTAGAAGCTTCATCTGTGTTCTACTATGGTGCTTTTTGTGTCTCCGCATACCGCAGCACGACACGTAGCTTTGCAGACGATAAGTACCACCGTTTCAAAGAGAAGAGCGGCCAATGTGACGATCTGGCTTTAAGTCGATTCGACAACAAATGACGATAACGAACGGATTTCTCAGGTTTTTACTACATATGAACACTTTTTACATTCTCCCGTGCAACTCGGCTGCTAGTCCTCCTTTCATGCAGAATCTTAAGCTCCTAGCTCATGTCCAAGGCACCTAGGGCAGCTAAAAAGTCAATAATCGATACCTAAAACTTGAATTGTACTTCTTCTTACTGGCTATTACATCAACTTAGAAGCTTCATCTGTGTTCTACTATGATGCTTTTAGTGTCTCCGCATACCGCAGCACGCGACATAGCTTTGCAGACGATAAGTACAACCGTTTCAGAGAGAAGAGCGGCCAATGTGACGATCTGGCTTTAAGTCGATTCGACAACAAATGACGAAAACGGACCGATTTCTCAGGTTTTTACTACATATGAACACTTTTCAAATTCTCACGTGCAACGCGGCTGCTAGACCTCCTATTATGCAAAATCTTAAGTTCCTAGCTCATGCCCAAGGCACCAAAGAAGGGTAAGAAGTCAACAATCGATACTTAAAACTTGAATTGTACTACTTCTTACTGGCTATTACATCAACTTGGAAGCTTCATCTGTGTTCTACTATGGTGGTTTTAGTGTCTCCGCATACCGCAGCACGCGACATAGCTTTGCAGACGATAAGTACAACCGTTTCAGAGAGAAGAGCGGCCAATGTGACGATCTGGCTTTCAGTCGATTCGATAACAAATGACGATAACGGACGGATTTCTCAGGTTTTTACTACATATGAACACTTTTCACATTCTCCCGTGCAACTCGGCTGCTAGTCCTCCTTTCATGCAGAATCTTAAGGCCCTAGCTCATGTCCAAGACACCAAAGCCAGCTAAAAAGTCAATAATCCATACCTAAAACATGAATTGTACTACTTCTTACTGGCTATTACATCAACTTAGAAGCTTCATCTGTGTTCTACTATGGTGCTTTTAGTGTCTCCGCATACCGCAGCACGCGACATAGCTTTGCAGACGATAAGTACAACCGTTTCAGATAGAAGAGCGGCCAATGTGACGATTTGGCATTAAGTCGGTTCGATACCAAATAACGAAAACGGACCGATTTCTGAGGTTTTTACTACATATGAACACTTTTCACATTCTCCCGTGCAACTCGGCTGCTAGTCCTCCTTTCATGCAGAATCTTAAGGTCCTAGCTCAAGTCCAAGGCACCAAAGCCAGGTAAAAAGTCAATATTCAGTACCTAAAACTTGAATTGTACTACTTCTTACTGGCTATTACATCAACTTAGAAGCTTCATCTGTGTTCTACTATGGTGCTTTTAGTGTCTCCGCATACCGCAGCACGCGACATAGCTTTGCAGACGATAAGTACAACCGTTTCGGAGAGAAGAGCGGCCAATGTGACGATCTGGTTTAAGTAGATTCGATAACAAATGACGTAAACGGACGGATGTCTCAGGCTTTTACTACATATGAAATTTTTTCACATTCTCCCGTGAAACTCGGCTGCTAGTCCTCCTTTCATGCAGAATCTTAAGGTCCTAGCTCATGTCCAAGGTACCAAAGCCAGCTGAAAAGTCAATAATCGATACCTAAAACTTGAATTGTACTACTTCTTACTGACTATTACATCAACTTATAAGCTTCATCTGTGTTCTACTATGGTGATTTTAGTGTCTCCGCATACCCCAGCACGCGACATAGCTTTGCAGACGATAAGTACAACCGTTTCAGAGAGAAGAGCGGCCAATGAGACGATCTGGCTTTAAGTCGATTCGATAACAAATGACGAAAACGGACGGATTTCTAGGATTTTACTACATATGAACACTTTTCATATTCTCCCGTGCAACTCCGCTGCTAATCCTCCTTTCATGTAGAATCATAAGGTCCTAGCTCATGTCCAAGGCACCAAAGCCAGCTAAAAAGTCAATAATCGATACCTAAAACTTGAATTGTACTACTTGTTCCTGGCTATTACATCAACTTAGAAGCTTGATCTGTGTTCTACTATGTTGCTTTTAGTGTCTCCGCATACCGCAGCACGCGACATAGCTTTGCAATCGATAAGTACAACCGTTTCAGAGAGAAGAGCGGACAATGTGACGATCTGGCTTTAAGTCGATTCGATAACAAATGACGAAAACGGACGGATTTCTAGGATTTTACTACATATGAACACTTTTCATATTCTCCCGTGCAACTCCGCTGCTAATCCTTCTTTCATGTAGAATCATAAGGTCCTAGCTCATGTCCAAGGCACCAAAGCCAGCTAAAAAGTCAATAATCGATACCTAAAACTTGAATTGTACTACTTCTTCCTGGCTATTACATCAACTTAGAAGCTTCATCTGTGTTCTACTATGGTGCTTTTAGTGTCTCAGCATACCGCAGCACGCGACATAGCTTTGCAGACGATAAGTACAACCGTTTCAGAGAAGAGCGGCCAATGTGACGATCTGGCTTTAAGTCGGTTCGATAACAAGTGACGAAAACGGACCGATTTCTCAGGTTTTTACTACATATGAACACTTTTCACATTCTCCCGTGCAACTTGGCTCCTCGTTCTCCTTTCATGCAGAATCTTAAGGTCCTAGCTCATGTCCAAGGCACCAAAGCCACCTAAAAAGTAGTATTCAATACCTAAAACATGAATTGTACTACTTCTTACTGGCTATTACATCAACTTAGAAGCTTCATCTGTGTTCTACTATGGTGCTTTTAGTGTCTCAGCATACCGCAGCACGCGACATATCTTAGCAGACGATAAGTACAAGTGTTTCAGAGAGAAGAGCGGCCAATGTTACGATCTGGCTTTAAGTCGATTCGATAACAAATGACCAAAACGGACGGATATCTCAGGTTTTTACTACATATGAACACTTTTCACATTTTCCCGTGGAACTCGGCTGCTAGTCCTCCTTTCATGCAGAATCTTAAGGTCCTAGCTCATGTCCAAGGCCACAAAGCCAGCTAAAAAGTCAATAATCGATACCTAAAACTTGAATTGTACTACTTCTTACTGGCTATTACATCAACTTAGAAGCTTCATCTGTGTTCTACTATGTTGCTTTTAGTGTCTCCGCATACCGCAGCACGCGACATAGCTTTGCAGACAATAAGTACAACCGTTTCAGAGAGAGGAGCGGCCAATGTGACGATCTGGCTTTAAGTCGAATCGATAACAAATGACGAAAACGGACGGATTTCTCAGGTTTTTACTACATATGAACACTTTTCACATTCTCCCGTGCAAATCGGCTGCTAGTCCTCCTTTCATGCAGAATCTTAAGGTTCTAGCTCATGTCCAAGGCACCAAAGCCAGCTAAAAGTCAATAATCGATACCTAAAACTTGAATTGTACTACTTCTTACTGGATATTAGATCAACTTAGAAGCTTCATCTGTGTTCTACTATGGTGCTTTTACTGTCTCCGCATACCGCAGCACGCGACATAGCTTTGCAGACGATAAGTACAACCGTTTCAGAGAGAAGAGCGGCCAATGTGACGATCTGGCTTTAAGTAGATCCGATAACAAATGACGTAAACGGACGGATGTCTCAGGTTTTTACTACATACTAACATTTTTCACATTCTCCCGTGCAACTCATCTGCTAGTCCTCCTTTCATGCAGAATCTTAAGGTCCTAGCTCATGTCCAAGGTACCAAAGCCAGCTAAAAAGTTAATAATCGATACCTAAAACTTGAATTGTACTACTTCTTACTGGATATTAGATCAACTTAGAAGCTTCATCTGCGTTCTACTATGATGCTTTTAGTGTCTCCGCATACCGCAGCACGCGACATAGCTTTGCAGTCGATAAGTACAACCGTTTCAGGGAGAAGAGCGGCCAATGTGACGATCTGGCTTTAAGTCGATTCGATAACAAATGACGATAACGAACGGATTTCTCAGTTTTTTACTACATAGGAACACTTTTCACATTCTCCCGTTCAACTCGGCTGCTAGTCCTCCATTCATGCAGAATCTTAAGGTCCTAGCTCATGTCCAAGGCACCAAAGCCAGCTAGAAAGTCAATAATCGATACCTACAACTTGAATTGTACTACTTCTTACTGGCTATTACATCAGCTTAGAAGCTTCATCTGTGTTCTACTATGGTGCTTTTAGTGTCTCCGCATACCGCAGCACGACACGTAGCTTTGCAGACGATAAGTACCACCGTTTCAAAGAGAAGAGCGGCCAATGTGACGATCTGGCTTTAAGTCGATTCGACAACAAATGACGATAACGAACGGATTTCTCAGGTTTTTACTACATATGAACACTTTTTACATTCTCCCGTGCAACTCGGCTGCTAGTCCTCCTTTCATGCAGAATCTTAAGCTCCTAGCTCATGTCCAAGGCACCTAGGGCAGCTAAAAAGTCAATAATCGATACCTAAAACTTGAATTGTACTTCTTCTTACTGGCTATTACATCAACTTAGAAGCTTCATCTGTGTTCTACTATGATGCTTTTAGTGTCTCCGCATACCGCAGCACGCGACATAGCTTTGCAGACGATAAGTACAACCGTTTCAGAGAGAAGAGCGGCCAATGTGACGATCTGGCTTTAAGTCGATTCGACAACAAATGACGAAAACGGACCGATTTCTCAGGTTTTTACTACATATGAACACTTTTCAAATTCTCACGTGCAACGCGGCTGCTAGACCTCCTATTATGCAAAATCTTAAGTTCCTAGCTCATGCCCAAGGCACCAAAGAAGGGTAAGAAGTCAACAATCGATACTTAAAACTTGAATTGTACTACTTCTTACTGGCTATTACATCAACTTGGAAGCTTCATCTGTGTTCTACTATGGTGGTTTTAGTGTCTCCGCATACCGCAGCACGCGACATAGCTTTGCAGACGATAAGTACAACCGTTTCAGAGAGAAGAGCGGCCAATGTGACGATCTGGCTTTCAGTCGATTCGATAACAAATGACGATAACGGACGGATTTCTCAGGTTTTTACTACATATGAACACTTTTCACATTCTCCCGTGCAACTCGGCTGCTAGTCCTCCTTTCATGCAGAATCTTAAGGCCCTAGCTCATGTCCAAGACACCAAAGCCAGCTAAAAAGTCAATAATCCATACCTAAAACATGAATTGTACTACTTCTTACTGGCTATTACATCAACTTAGAAGCTTCATCTGTGTTCTACTATGGTGCTTTTAGTGTCTCCGCATACCGCAGCACGCGACATAGCTTTGCAGACGATAAGTACAACCGTTTCAGATAGAAGAGCGGCCAATGTGACGATTTGGCTTTAAGTCAATTCGATAACAAATGACGAAAACGTAAGGATTTCTCAGGTTTTTACTACATATGAACATTTTCCACATTCTCCAGTGCAACTCGGCTGCTAGTCCTCCTTTCATGCAGAATCTTAAGGTCCTAGCTCATGTTCAAGTCACCAAAGCAAGCTAAGAAGTCAATAATCGATACCTATAACATGAATTGTACTACGTCTTACTGGCTATTACATCAGCTTAGAAGCTTCATCTGTGTTCTACTATGGTGCTTTTAGTGTCTCCACATACCGCAGCACGCGACATAGCTTTGCAGACGATAAGTACAACCGTTTCAGAGAAAAGAGCGGCCAATGTGACGATCTGGCTTTAAGTCGATTCGATAACAAATGGCTGAAACGGACGGATTTCTTAGGTTTTTACTACATATGAACACTTTTCACATTCTCCCGTGCAACTGGGCTGCTAGTCCTCCTTTCATGCAGAATCATAAGGTCCTAGCTCATGTCCAAGGTACCAAAGCCAGCTAAAAAGTCAATAATCGATACCTAAAACTTGAATTGTACTACTTGTTCCTGGCTATTACATCAATTAGAAGCTTCATCTGTGTTCTACTATGATGCTTTTAGTGTCTCCGCATACCGCAGCACGCGACATAGCTTTGCAGACGATAAGTACAACCGTTTCAGAGCGAAGAGCGGCCAATGTGACGATCTGGCTTTAAGTCGATTCGATAACAAATGACGAAAACGTAAGGATTTCTCAGGTTTTTACTACATATGAACATTTTCCACATTCTCCAGTGCAACTCGGCTGCTAGTCCTCCTTTCATGCAGAATCTTAAGGTCCTAGCTCATGTACAAGTCACTAAAGCAAGCTAAGAAGTCAATAATCGATACCTATAACATGAATTGTACTACTTCTTACTGGCTATTACATCAGCTTAGAAGCTTCATCTGTGTTCTACTATGGTGCTTTTAGTGTCTCCACATACCGCAGCACGCGACATAGCTTTGCAGACGATAAGTACAACCGTTTCAGAGAGAAGAGCGGCCAATGTGACGATCTGGCTTTAAGTCGATTCGATAACAAATGTCGGAAGCGGACGGATTTCTTAGGTTTTTACTACTTATGAACACTTTTCACATTCTCCCGTGCAACTCGGCTGCTAGTCCTCCTTTCATGCAGAATCATATGGTCCTAGCTCATGTCCAAGGTACCAAAGCCAGCTAAAAAGTCAATAATCGATACTTAAAACTTGAATTGTACTACTTCTTACTGACTATTACATCATCTTAGAAGCTTCATCTGTGTTCTACTATGGTGCTTTTAGTGTCTCCACATACCGCAGCACGCGACATAGCTTTGCAGTCGATAGGTAACACCGTTTCAGAGGGAAGAGCGGCCAATGTGACGATCTGGCTTTAAGTCGATTCGATTACAAATGGCGGAAACGGACGGATTTCTTAGGTTTTTACTACATATGAACACTTTTCACATTCTCGCGTGCAACTGGGCTGCTAGTCCTCCTTTCATGCAGAATCATAAGGTCCTAGCTCATGTCCAAGGTACCAAAGCCAGCTAAAAAGTCAAAAATCGATACTTAAAACTTGAATTGTGCTACTTCTTACTGACTATTACATCATCTTAGAAGCTTCATCTGTGTTCTACTATGGTGCTTTTAGTGTCTCCGCATACCGCAGCACGCGACATAGCTTTGCAGTCGATAAGTACAACCGTTTCAGAGAGAGGAGCGGCTAATGTGACGATCTGGCTTTAAGACGATTCGATAACAAATGACGAAAACGGACGGATTTCTCAGGTTTTTACAACATATGAACATTTTTCACATTCTCCCAAGCAACTCGGCCACTAGTCCTCCGTTCATGCAGAATTTTAAGGTCCTAGCTCATGTCCAAGGCACCAAAGAATGGTAAAAAGTCAATAATCGATACCTAAGACTTGAATTGTACTACATCTTACTGGATATTACTTCAACTTAGAAGCTTCATCTGTGTTCTACTATGGTGCTTTTAGTGTCTCCGCATACCGCAGCACGCGACATAGCTTTGCAGACGATAAGTACAACCGTTTCAGAGAGAAGAGCGGCCAATGTGACGATCTGGCTTTAAGTCAATTCGATAACAAATGACGAAAACGGAAGGATTTCTCAGGTTTTTACTACATATGATCATTTTCCACACTCTCCAGTGCAACTCGGCTGCTAGTCCTCCTTTCATGCAGAATCTTAAGGTCCTAGCTCATGTTCAAGTCACCTAAGCAAGCTAAGAAGTCAATAATCGATACCTATAACATGAATTGTGCTACTTCTTACTGGCTATTACATCAACTTGGAAGCTTCATCTGTGTTCTACTATGGTGCATTTAGTGTCTCCACATACCGCAGCACGCGACATAGCTTTGCAGACGATAAGTACAACCGTTTTAGAGAGTACAGCGCACAATGTGACGATCTGGCTTTAAGTCGATTCGATAACAAATGACGAAAACGGACGGATTTCTCAGGTTTTTACTACATATGAACACGTTTCACATTCTCCCGTGCAACTCGGCTGCTAGTCCTCCTTTCATGCAGAATCTTAAGGTCCTAGCTCATGTCCAAGGCACCAAAGCCAGCTAAAAAGTCAATAATAAATACCTAAAACTTGAATTGTACTACTTCTTACTGACTATTACATCAACTTAGAAGTTTCATCTGTGTTCTACTATGGTGCTTTTAGTGTCTCCGCATACCGCAGCACGCGACATAGCTTTGCAGACGATAAGTACAACCGTTTCAGAGAGAAGAGCGGCCAATGTGACGATCTGGCTTTAAGTCGATTCGATAACAAATGACGAAACCGGACGGATTTCTCAGGTTTTTACTACATATGAACACTTTTCACTTTCTCCCTCGCAACTCGGCTGCTAGTCCTCCTTTCATGCAGAATCTTAAGGCCCTAGCTCATGTCCAAGACACCAAAGCCAGCTAAAAAGTCAATTATCGATACCTAAAACTTGAATTGTACTACTTCTTACTGGCTATTACATCAACTTAGAAGCTTCATCTGCGTTCTACTATGGTGCTTTTAGTGTCTCCGCATACCGCAGCACGCGACATAGCTTTGCAGTCGATAGGTACAACCGTTTCAGAGGGAAGAGCGGCCAATGTGACGATCTGGCTTTAAGTCGATTCGATTACAAATGGCGGAAACGGACGGATTTCTTAGGTTTTTACTACATATGAACACTTTTCACATTCTCGCGTGCAACTGGGCTGCTAGTCCTCCTTTCATGCAGAATCTTAAGGTCCTAGCTCATGTTCAAGTCACCAAAGCAAGCTAAGAAGTCAATAATCGATACCTATAACATGAATTGTACTACTTCTTACTGGCTATTACATCAGCTTAGAAGCTTCATCTGTGTTCTACTATGGTGCTTTTAGAGTCTCCGCATACCGCAGCACGCGACATAGCTTTGCAGACGATAAGTACAACCGTTTCAGAGCGAAGAGCGGCCAATGTGACGATCTGGCTTTAAGTCGATTCGATAACAAATGTCGGAAGCGGACGGATTTCTTAGGTTTTTACTACTTATGAACACTTTTCACATTCTCCCGTGCAACTCGGCTGCTAGTCCTCCTTTCATGCAGAATCATATGGTCCTAGCTCATGTCCAAGGTACCAAAGCCAGCTAAAAAGTCAATAATCGATACTTAAAACTTGAATTGTACTACTTCTTACTGACTATTACATCATCTTAGAAGCTTCATCTGTGTTCTACTATGGTGCTTTTAGTGTCTCCACATACCGCAGCACGCGACATAGCTTTGCAGTCGATAGGTACAACCGTTTCAGAGGGAAGAGCGGCCAATGTGACGATCTGGCTTTAAGTCGATTCGATTACAAATGGCGGAAACGGACGGATTTCTTAGGTTTTTACTACATATGAACACTTTTCACATTCTCGCGTGCAACTGGGCTGCTAGTCCTCCTTTCATGCAGAATCATAAGGTCCTAGCTCATGTCCAAGGTACCAAAGCCAGCTAAAAAGTCAAAAATCGATACTTAAAACTTGAATTGTGCTACTTCTTACTGACTATTACATCATCTTAGAAGCTTCATCTGTGTTCTACTATGGTGCTTTTAGTGTCTCCGCATACCGCAGCACGCGACATAGCTTTGCAGTCGATAAGTACAACCGTTTCAGAGAGAGGAGCGGCTAATGTGACGATCTGGCTTTAAGACGATTCGATAACAAATGACGAAAACGGACGGATTACTCAGGTTTTTACAACATATGAACATTTTTCACATTCTCCCAAGCAACTCGGCCGCTAGTCCTCCGTTCATGCAGAATTTTAAGGTCCTAGCTCATGTCCAAGGCACCAAAGAATGGTAAAAAGTCAATAATCGATACCTAAGACTTGAATTGTACTACATCTTACTGGATATTACTTCAACTTAGAAGCTTCATCTGTGTTCTACTATGGTGCTTTTAGTGTCTCCGCATACCGCAGCACGCGACATAGCTTTGCAGACGATAAGTACAACCGTTTCAGAGAGAAGAGCGGCCAATGTGACGATCTGGCTTTAAGTCAATTCGATAACAAATGACGAAAACGGAAGGATTTCTCAGGTTTTTACTACATATGATCATTTTCCACACTCTCCAGTGCAACTCGGCTGCTAGTCCTCCTTTCATGCAGAATCTTAAGGTCCTAGCTCATGTTCAAGTCACCAAAGCAAGCTAAGAAGTCAATAATCGATACCTATAACATGAATTGTGCTACTTCTTACTGGCTATTACATCAACTTGGAAGCTTCATCTGTGTTCTACTATGGTGCATTTAGTGTCTCCACATACCGCAGCACGCGACATAGCTTTGCAGACGATAAGTACAACCGTTTTAGAGAGTACAGCGCACAATGTGACGATCTGGCTTTAAGTCGATTCGATAACAAATGAGGAAAACTGAAGGATTTCTCTGGTTTTTACTACATATGAACACGTTTCACATTCTCCCGTGCAACTCGGCTGCTAGTCCTCCTTTCATGCAGAATCTTAAGGTCCTAGCTCATGTCCAAGGCACCAAAGCCAGCTAAAAAGTCAATAATAAATACCTAAAACTTGAATTGTACTACTTCTTACTGACTATTACATCAACTTAGAAGTTTCATCTGTGTTCTACTATGGTGCTTTTAGTGTCTCCGCATACCGCAGCACGCGACATAGCTTTGCAGACGATAAGTACAACCGTTTCAGAGAGAAGAGCGGCCAATGTGACGATCTGGCTTTAAGTCAATTCGATAACAAATGACGAAAACGTAAGGATTTCTCAGGCTTTTACTACATATGAACATTTTCCACATTCTACAGTGCAACTCGGCTGCTAGTCCTCCTTTCATGCAGAATCTTAAGGTCCTAGCTCATGTTCAAGTCACCAAAGCAAGCTAAGAAGTCAATAATCGATACCTATAACATGAATTGTACTACTTCTTACTGGCTATTACATCAGCTTAGAAGCTTCATCTGTGTTCTACTATGGTGCTTTTAGTGTCTCCACATACCGCAGCACGCGACATGGCTTTGCAGACGATAAGTACAACCGTTTCAGAGAGAAGAGCGGCCAATGTGACGATCTGGCTTTAAGTCGATTCGATAACAAATGGCGGAAACGGACGGATTTCTTAGGTTTTTACTACATATGAACACTTTTCACATTCTCCCGTGCAACTCGGCTGCTAGTCCTCCTTTCATGCAGAATCATAAGGTTGTAGCTCATGTCCAAGGTACCAAAGCTAGCTAAAAAGTCAATAATCGATACTTAAAACTTGAATTGTACTACTTCTTACTGACTATTACATCATCTTAGAAGCTTCATCTGTGTTCTACTATGGTGCTTTTAGTGTCTCCGCATACCGCAGCACGCGACATAGCTTTGCAGTCGATAGGTACAACCGTTTCAGAGAGAAGAGCGTCTAATGTGACGATCTGGCTTTAAGTCGATTCGATAACAAATGACGATAACGAACGGATTTCTCAGGTTTTTACTACATATGAACACTTTTCTACATTCTCCCCTGCAACTCGGCTGCTAGTCCTCCTTTCATGCAGAATCTTAAGGTCCTAGCTCATGTCCAAGGCACCAAAGCCACCTAAAAAGTCAATAATCGATACCTAAAACTTGAATTGTACTACTTCTTACTGGCTATTACATCAACTTAGAAGCTTCATCTGTGTTCTACTATGATGCTTTTAGTGTCTCCGCATACCGCAGCACGCGACATAGCTTTGCAGACGATAAGTACAACCGTTTCAGAGAGAAGAGCGGCTAATGTGACGATCTGGCTTTAAGTCGATTCGATAACAAATGACGATAACGAACGGATTTCTCAGGTTTTTACTACATATGAACACTTTTCACATTCTCCCGTGCAACTCGGCTGCTAGTCCTCCTTTCATGCAGAATCTTAAGGTCCTAGCTCATGTTCAAGTCACCAAAGCAAGCTAAGAAGTCAATAATCGATACCTATAACATTAATTGTACTACTTCTTACTGGCTATTACATCAACTTGGAAGCTTCATCTGTGTTCTACTATGGTGCTTTTAGTGTCTCCACATACCGCAGCACGCGACATAGCTTTGCAGACGATAAGTACAACCGTTTTAGAGAGTAGAGCGCACAATGTGACGATCTGGCTTTAAGTCGATTCGATAACAAATGAGGAAAACTGACGGATTTCTCTGGTTTTTACTACATATGAATACGTTTCACATTCTCCCGTGCAACTCGGCTGCTAGTCCTCCTTTCATGCAGAATCTTAAGGTCCTAGCTCATGTCCAAGGCACCAAAGCCAGCTAAAAAGTCAATAATCAATACCTAAAACTTAAATTGTACTACTTCTTACTGACTATTACATCAACTTAGAAGCTTCATGTTTGTTCTACTATGGTGCTTTTAGTGTCTCCGCATACCGCAGCACGCGACATAGCTTTGCAGACGATAAGTACAACCGTTTCAGAGAGAAGAGCGGCCAATGAGACGATCTGGCTTTAAGTCGATTCGATAACAAGTGACGAAAACGGACCGATTTCTCAGGTTTTTACTACATATGAACACTTTTCACATTCTCCCGTGCAACTTGGCTCCTCGTTCTCCTTTCATGCAGAATCTTAAGGTCCTAGCTCATGTCCAAGGCACCAAAGCCACCTAAAAAGTAGTATTCAATACCTAAAACATGAATTGTACTACTTCTTACTGGCTATTACATCAGCTTAGAAGCTTCATCTGTGTTCTACTATGGTGCTTTTAGTGTCTCCACATACCGCAGCACGCGACATAGCTTTGCAGACGATAAGTACAACCGTTTCAGAGAGAAGAGCGGCCAATGTGACGATCTGGCTTTAAGTCGATTCGATAACAAATAGCGGAAACGGACGGATTTCTTAGGTTTTTACTACTTATGAACACTTTTCACATTCTCCCGTGCAACTCGGCTGCTAGTCCTCCTTTCATGCAGAATCATATGGTCCTAGCTCATGTCCAAGGTACCAAAGCCAGCTAAAAAGTCAATAATCGATACTTAAAACTTGAATTGTACTACTTCTTACTGACTATTACATCATCTTAGAAGCTTCATCTGTGTTCTACTATGGTGCTTTTAGTGTCTCCGCATACCGCAGCACGCGACATAGCTTTGCAGTCGATAAGTACAACCGTTTCAGAGAGAAGAGCGGCTAATGTGACGATCTGGCTTTAAGTCGATTCGATAACAAATGACGATAACGAACGGATTTCTCAGGTTTTTACTACATATGAACACTTTTTACATTCTCCCCTGCAACTCGGCTGCTAGTCCTCCTTTCATGCAGAATCTTAAGGTCCTAGCTCATGTCCAAGGCACCAAAGCCACCAAAAAAGTCAATAATCGATACCTAAAACTTGAATTGTACTACTTCTTACTGGCTATTACATCAACTTAGAAGCTTCATCTGTGTTTTACTATGATGCTTTTAGTGTCTCCGCATACCGCAGCACGCGACATAGCTTTGCAGACGGTAAGTACCACCGTTTCAGAGAGAAGAGCGGCCAATGTGACGATCTGGCTTTAAGTCGATTCGATAACAAATGACGAAAACGGACGGATTTCTCAGGTTTTTACTACATATGAACACTTTTCACATTCTCCCGTGCAACTCGGCTGCTAGTCCTCCTTTCATGCACAATCTTAAAGTCCTAGCTCATGTCCAAGGCACCAAAGCCAGCTAAAAAGTGAATAATCGATACCTAAAACTTGAATTGTACTACTTCTTACTGGCTATTACATCAATTTAGAAGCTTCATCTGTGTTCTACTATGGTGCTTTTAGTGTCTCCACATACCGCAGCACGCGACATGGCTTTGCAGACGATAAGTACAACCGTTTCAGAGAGAAGAGCGGCCAATGTGACGATCTGGCTTTAAGTCGATTCGATAACAAATGGCGGAAACGGACGGATTTCTTAGGTTTTTACTACATATGAACACTTTTCACATTCTCCCGTGCAACTCGGCTGCTAGTCCTCCTTTCATGCAGAATCATAAGGTTGTAGCTCATGTCCAAGGTACCAAAGCTAGCTAAAAAGTCAATAATCGATACTTAAAACTTGAATTGTACTACTTCTTACTGACTATTACATCATCTTAGAAGCTTCATCTGTGTTCTACTATGGTGCTTTTAGTGTCTCCGCATACCGCAGCACGCGACATAGCTTTGCAGTCGATAGGTACAACCGTTTCAGAGAGAAGAGGTTCTAATGTGACGATCTGGCTTTAAGTCGATTCGATAACAAATGACGATAACGAACGGATTTCTCAGGTTTTTACTACATATGAACACTTTTCTACATTCTCCCCTGCAACTCGGCTGCTAGTCCTCCTTTCATGCAGAATCTTAAGGTCCTAGCTCATGTCCAAGGCACCAAAGCCACCTAAAAAGTCAATAATCGATACCTAAAACTTGAATTGTACTACTTCTTACTGGCTATTACATCAACTTAGAAGCTTCATCTGTGTTCTACTATGATGCTTTTAGTGTCTCCGCATACCGCAGCACGCGACATAGCTTTGCAGACGATAAGTACAACCGTTTCAGAGAGAAGAGCGGCTAATGTGACGATCTGGCTTTAAGTCGATTCGATAACAAATGACGATAACGAACGGATTTCTCAGGTTTTTACTACATATGAACACTTTTCACATTCTCCCGTGCAACTCGGCTGCTAGTCCTCCTTTCATGCAGAATCTTAAGGTCCTAGCTCATGTTCAAGTCACCAAAGCAAGCTAAGAAGTCAATAATCGATACCTATAACATTAATTGTACTACTTCTTACTGGCTATTACATCAACTTGGAAGCTTCATCTGTGTTCTACTATGGTGCTTTTAGTGTCTCCACATACCGCAGCACGCGACATAGCTTTGCAGACGATAAGTACAACCGTTTTAGAGAGTAGAGCGCACAATGTGACGATCTGGCTTTAAGTCGATTCGATAACAAATGAGGAAAACTGACGGATTTCTCTGGTTTTTACTACATATGAATACGTTTCACATTCTCCCGTGCAACTCGGCTGCTAGTCCTCCTTTCGTGCAGAATCTTAAGGTCCTAGCTCATGTCCAAGGCACCAAAGCCAGCTAAAAAGTCAATAATCAATACCTAAAACTTAAATTGTACTACTTCTTACTGACTATTACATCAACTTAGAAGCTTCATCTTTGTTCTACTATGGTGCTTTTAGTGTCTCCGCATACCGCAGCACGCGACATAGCTTTGCAGACGATAAGTACAACCGTTTCAGAGAGAAGAGCGGCCAATGAGACGATCTGGCTTTAAGTCGATTCGATAACAAGTGACGAAAACGGACCGATTTCTCAGGTTTTTACTACATATGAACACTTTTCACATTCTCCCGTGCAACTTGGCTCCTCGTTCTCCTTTCATGCAGAATCTTAAGGTCCTAGCTCATGTCCAAGGCACCAAAGCCACCTAAAAAGTAGTATTCAATACCTAAAACATGAATTGTACTACTTCTTACTGGCTATTACATCAGCTTAGAAGCTTCATCTGTGTTCTACTATGGTGCTTTTAGTGTCTCCACATACCGCAGCACGCGACATAGCTTTGCAGACGATAAGTACAACCGTTTCAGAGAGAAGAGCGGCCAATGTGACGATCTGGCTTTAAGTCGATTCGATAACAAATGGCGGAAACGGACGGATTTCTTAGGTTTTTACTACTTATGAACACTTTTCACATTCTCCCGTGCAACTCGGCTGCTAGTCCTCCTTTCATGCAGAATCATATGGTCCTAGCTCATGTCCAAGGTACCAAAGCCAGCTAAAAAGTCAATAATCGATACTTAAAACTTGAATTGTACTACTTCTTACTGACTATTACATCATCTTAGAAGCTTCATCTGTGTTCTACTATGGTGCTTTTAGTGTCTCCGCATACCGCAGCACGCGACATAGCTTTGCAGTCGATAAGTACAACCGTTTCAGAGAGAAGAGCGGCTAATGTGACGATCTGGCTTTAAGTCGATTCGATAACAAATGACGATAACGAACGGATTTCTCAGGTTTTTACTACATATGAACACTTTTTACATTCTCCCCTGCAACTCGGCTGCTAGTCCTCCTTTCATGCAGAATCTTAAGGTCCTAGCTCATGTCCAAGGCACCAAAGCCACCAAAAAAGTCAATAATCGATACCTAAAACTTGAATTGTACTACTTCTTACTGGCTATTACATCAACTTAGAAGCTTCATCTGTGTTCTACTATGATGCTTTTAGTGTCTCCGCATACCGCAGCACGCGACATAGCTTTGCAGACGGTAAGTACCACCGTTTCAGAGAGAAGAGCGGCCAATGTGACGATCTGGCTTTAAGTCGATTCGATAACAAATGACGAAAACGGACGGATTTCTCAGGTTTTTACTACATATGAACACTTTTCACATTCTCCCGTGCAACTCGGCTGCTAGTCCTCCTTTCATGCACAATCTTAAAGTCCTAGCTCATGTCCAAGGCACCAAAGCCAGCTAAAAAGTGAATAATCGATACCTAAAACTTGAATTGTACTACTTCTTACTGGCTATTACATCAACTTAGAAGCTTCATCTGTGTTCTACTATGGTGCTTTTAGTGTCTCCACATACCGCAGCACGCGACATAGCTTCGCTGACGATAAGTACAACCGTTTCAGAGATTAGAGCGGCCAATGTGACGATCTGGCTTTAAGTCGATTCGATTACAAATGGCGGAAACGGACGGATTTCTTAGGTTTTTACTACATATGAACACTTTTCACATTCTCCCGTGCAACTGGGCTGCTAGTCCTCCTTTCATGCAGAATCATAAGGTCCTAGCTCATGTCCAAGGTACCAAAGCCAGCTAAAAAGTCAAAAATCGATACTTAAAACTTTAATTGTGCTACTTCTTACTGACTATTACATCATCTTAGAAGCTTCATCTGTGTTCTACTATGGTGCTTTTAGTGTCTCCACATACCGCAGCACGCGACATAGCTTTGCAGACGATAAGTACAACCGTTTCAGAGCGAAGAGCGGCCAATGTGACGATCTGGCTTTAAGTCGATTCGATAACAAATGACGAAAACGTAAGGATTTCTCAGGTTTTTACTACATATGAACATTTTCCACATTCTCCAGTGCAACTCGGCTGCTAGTCCTCCTTTCATGCAGAATCTTAAGGTCCTAGCTCATGTACAAGTCACTAAAGCAAGCTAAGAAGTCAATAATCGATACCTATAACATGAATTGTACTACTTCTTACTGGCTATTACATCAGCTTAGAAGCTTCATCTGTGTTCTACTATGGTGCTTTTAGTGTCTCCACATACCGCAGCACGCGACATAGCTGTGCAGACGATAAGTACAACCGTTTCAGAGAGAAGAGCGGCCAATGTGACGATCTGGCTTTAAGACGATTCGATAACAAATGGCGGAAACGGACGGATTTCTTAGGTTTTTACTACTTATGAACACTTTTCACATTGTCCCGTGCAACTCGGCTGCTAGTCCTCCTTTCATGCAGAATCATATGGTCCTAGCTCATGTCCAAGGTACCAAAGCCAGCTAAAAAGTCAATAATCGATACTTAAAACTTGAATTGTACTACTTCTTACTGACTATTACATCATCTTAGAAGCTTCATCTGTGTTCTACTATGGTGCTTTTAGTGTCTCCGCATACCGCAGCACGCGACATAGCTTTGCAGTCGATAAGTACAACCGTTTCAGAGAGAAGAGCGGCTAATGTGACGATCTGGCTTTAAGTCGTTTAGATAACAAATGACGATAACGAACGGATTTCTCAGGTTTTTACTACATATGAACACTTTTTACATTCTCCCCTGCAACTCGGCTGCTAGTCCTCCTTTCATGCACAATCTTAAAGTCCTAGCTCATGTCCAAGGCACCAAAGCCAGCTAAAAAGTGAATAATCGATACCTAAAACTTGAATTGTACTACTTCTTACTGGCTATTACATCAACTTAGAAGCTTCATCTGTGTTCTACTATGGTGCTTTTAGTGTCTCCACATACCGCAGCACGCGACATAGCTTTGCTGACGATAAGTACAACCGTTTCAGAGATTAGAGCGGCCAATGTGACGATCTGGCTTTAAGTCGATTCGATTACAAATGGCGGAAACGGACGGATTTCTTAGGTTTTTACTACATATGAACACTTTTCACATTCTCCCGTGCAACTGGGCTGCTAGTCCTCCTTTCATGCAGAATCATAAGGTCCTAGCTCATGTCCAAGGTACCAAAGCCAGCTAAAAAGTCAAAAATCGATACTTAAAACTTGAATTGTGCTACTTCTTACTGACTATTACATCATCTTAGAAGCTTCATCTGTGTTCTACTATGGTGCTTTTAGTGTCTCCGCATACCGCAGCACGCGACATAGCTTTGCAGACGATAAGTACAACCGTTTCAGAGCGAAGAGCGGCCAATGTGACGATCTGGCTTTAAGTCGATTCGATAACAAATGACGAAAACGTAAGGATTTCTCAGGTTTTTACTACATATGAACATTTTCCACATTCTCCAGTGCAACTCGGCTGCTAGTCCTCCTTTCATGCAGAATCTTAAGGTCCTAGCTCATGTACAAGTCACTAAAGCAAGCTAAGAAGTCAATAATCGATACCTATAACATGAATTGTACTACTTCTTACTGGCTATTACATCAGCTTAGAAGCTTCATCTGTGTTCTACTATGGTGCTTTTAGTGTCTCCACATACCGCAGCACGCGACATAGCTTTGCAGACGATAAGTACAACCGTTTCAGAGAGAAGAGCGGCCAATGTGACGATCTGGCTTTAAGTCGATTCGATAACAAATGGCGGAAACGGACGGATTTCTTAGGTTTTTACTACTTATGAACACTTTTCACATTCTCCCGTGCAACTCGGCTGCTAGTCCTCCTTTCGTGCAGAATCATATGGTCCTAGCTCATGTCCAAGGTACCAAAGCCAGCTAAAAAGTCAATAATCGATACTTAAAACTTGAATTGTACTACTTCTTACTGACTATTACATCATCTTAGAAGCTTCATCTGTGTTCTACTATGGTGCTTTTAGTGTCTCCGCATACCGCAGCACGCGACATAGCTTTGCAGTCGATAAGTACAACCGTTTCAGAGAGAAGAGCGGCTAATGTGACGATCTGGCTTTAAGTCGTTTCGATAACAAATGACGATAACGAACGGATTTCTCAGGTTTTTACTACATATGAACACTTTTTACATTCTCCCCTGCAACTCGGCTGCTAGTCCTCCTTTCATGCAGAATCTTAAGGTCCTAGCTCATGTCCAAGGTACCAAAGCCAGCTAAAAAGTCAAAAATCGATACTTAAAACTTGAATTGTGCTACTTCTTACTGACTATTACATCATCTTAGAAGCTTCATCTGTGTTCTACTATGGTGCTTTTAGTGTCTCCGCATACCGCAGCACGAGACATAGCTTTGCAGTCGATAAGTACAACCGTTTCAGAGAGAGGAGCGGCTAATGTGACGATCTGGCTTTAAGACGATTCGATAACAAATGACGAAAACGGACGGATTTCTCAGGTTTTTACTACATATGAACACTTTTCACATTCTCCCAAGCAACTCTGCCGCTAGTCCTCCGTTCATGCAGAATTTTAAGGTCCTAGCTCATGTCCAAGGCACCAAAGAATGGTAAAAAGTCAATAATCGATACCTAAGACTTGAATTGTACTACATCTTACTGGATATTACTTCAACTTAGAAGCTTCATCTGTGTTCTACTATGGTGCTTTTAGTGTCTCCGCATACCGCAGCACGCGACATAGCTTTGCAGACGATAAGTACAACCGTTTCAGAGAGAAGAGCGGCCAATGTGACGATCTGGCTTTAAGTCAATTCGATAACAAATGACGAAAACGGAAGGATTTCTCAGGTTTTTACTACATATGATCATTTTCCACATTCTCCAGTGCAACTCGGCTGCTAGTCCTCCTTTCATGCAGAATCTTAAGGTCCTAGCTCATGTTGAAGTCACCAAAGCAAGCTAAGAAGTCAATAATCGATACCTATAACATGAATTGTGCTACTTCTTACTGGCTATTACATCAACTTGGAAGCTTCATCTGTATTCTACTATGGTGCATTTAGTGTCTCCACATACCGCAGCACGCGACATAGCTTTGCAGACGATAAGTACAACCGTTTTAGAGAGTACAGCGCACAATGTGACGATCTGGCTTTAAGTCGATTCGATAACAAATGAGGAAAACTGAAGGATTTCTCTGGTTTTTACTACATATGAACACGTTTCACATTCTCCCGTGCAACTCGGCTGCTAGTCCTCCATTCATGCAGAATCTTAAGGCCCTAGCTCATGTCCAAGACACCAAAGCCAGCTAAAAAGTCAATTATCGATACCTAAAACTTGAATTGTACTACTTCTTACTGGCTATTACATCAACTTAGAAGCTTCATCTGCGTTCTACTATGGTGCTTTTAGTGTCTCCGCATACCGCAGCACGCGACATAGCTTTGCAGACGATAAGTACAACCGTTTCAAAGAGCGGCCAATGTGACGACCTGGCTTTAAGTCAATTCGATAACAAATGACGAAAACGTAAGGATTTCTCAGGCTTTTACTACATATGAACATTTTCCACATTCTCCAGTGCAACTCGGCTGCTATTCCTCCTTTCATGCAGAATCTTAAGGTCCTAGCTCATGTTCAAGTCACCAAAGCAAGCTAAGAAGTCAATAATCGATACCTATAACATGAATTGTACTACTTCTTACTGGCTATTACATCAGCTTAGAAGCTTCATCTGTGTTCTACTATGGTGCTTTTAGTGTCTCCACATACCGCAGCACACGACATAGCTTTGCAGACGATAAGTACAACCGTTTCAGAGAGAAGAGCGGCCAATGTGACGATCTGGCTTTAAGTCGATTCGATAACAAATGGCGGAAACGGACGGATTTCTTAGGTTTTTACTACATATGAACACTTTTCACATTCTCCCGTGCAACTCGGCTGCTATTCCTCCTTTCATGCAGAATCATAAGGTCGTAGCTCATGTCCAAGGTACCAAAGCCAGCTAAAAAGTCAATAATCGATACTTAAAACTTGAATTGTACTACTTCTTACTGACTATTACATCATCTTAGAAGCTTCATCTGTGTTCTACTATGGTGCTTTTAGTGTCTCCGCATACCGCAGCACGCGACATAGCTTTGCAGTCGATAGGTACAACCGTTTCAGAGAGAAGAGCGGCTAATGTGACGATCTGGCTTTAAGTCGATTCGATAACAAATGACGATAACGAACGGATTTCTCAGGTTTTTACTACATATGAACACTTTTTACATTCTCCCCTGCAACTCGGCTGCTAGTCCTCCTTTCATGCAGAATCTTAAGGTCCTAGCTCATGTCCAAGGCACCAAAGCCACCTAAAAAGTCAATAATCGATACCTAAAACTTGAATTGTACTACTACTTACTGGCTATTACATCAACTTAGGAGCTTCATCTGTGTTCTACTATGATGCTTTTAGTGTCTCCGCATACCGCAGCACGCGACATAGCTTTGCAGACGATAAGTACAACCGTTTCAGAGAGAAGAGCGGCCAATGTGACGATCTAGCTTTAAGTCGATTCGATACCAAATGACGAAAACGGACGGATTTCTCAGGTTTTTACTACATATGAACACTTTTCACATTCTCCCGTGCAACTCGGCTGCTAGTCCTCCTTTCATGCCGAATCATAAGGTCCTAGCTCATGTCCAAGGTACCAAAGCCAGCTAAAAAGTCAATAATCGATACTTAAAACTTGAATTGTACTACTTCTTACTGACTAATACATCAACTTGGAAGCTTCATCTGTGTTCTACTATGGTGCTTTTAGTGTCTCCACATACCGCAGCACGCGACATAGCTTTGCAGACGATAAGTACAACCGTTTTAGAGAGTAGAGCGCACAATGTGACGATCTGGCTTTAAGTCGATTCGATAACAAATGAGGAAAACTGACGGATTTCTCTGGTTTTTACTACATATGAACACGTTTCACATTCTCCCGTGCAACTCGGCTGCTAGTCCTCCTTTCATGCAGAATCTTAAGGTCCTAGCTCATGTCCAAGGCACCAAAGCCAGCTAAAAAGTCAATAATCGATACTTAAAACTTGAATTGTACTACTTCTTACTGACTATTACATCATCTTAGAAGCTTCATCTGTGTTCTACTATGGTGCTTTTAGTGTCTCCGCATACCGCAGCACGCGACATAGCTTTGCAGTCGATAGGTACAACCGTTTCAGAGAGAAGAGCGGCTAATGTGACGATCTGGCTTTAAGTCGATTCGATAACAAATGACGATAACGAACGGATTTCTCAGGTTTTTACTACATATGAACACTTTTTACATTCTCTCCTGCAACTCGGCTGCTAGTCCTACTTTCATGCAGAATCTTAAGGTCCTAGCTCATGTCCAAGGCACCAAAGCCACCTAAAAAGTCAATAATCGATACCTAAAACTTTAATTGTACTACTTCTTACTGGCTATTACATCAACTTAGAAGCTTCATCTGTGTTCTACTATGATGCTTTTAGTGTCTCCGCATACCGCAGCACGCGACATAGCTTTGCAGACGATAAGTACAACCGTTACAGAGAGAAGAGCGGCCAATGTGACGATCTGGCTTTAAGTCGATTCGATAACAAATGACGAAAACGGACGGATTTCTCAGGTTTTTACTACATATGAACACTTTTCACATTCTCCCGTGCAACTCGGCTGCTAGTCCTCCTTTCATGCAGAATCATAAGGTCCTAGCTCATGTCCAAGGTACCAAAGCCAGCTAAAATGTCAATAATCGATACTTAAAACTTGAATTGTACTACTTGTTACTGACTATTACATCATCTTAGAAGCTTCATCTGTGTTCTACTATGGTGCTTTTAGTGTCTCCGCATACCGCAGCACGCGACATAGCTTTGCAGTCGATAAGTACAACCGTTTCAGAGAGAAGAGCGGCTAATGTGACGATCTGGCTTTAAGTCGATTCGATAACAAATGACGATAACGAACGGATTTCTCAGGTTTTTACTACATATGAACACTTTTCACATTCTCCCGTGCAACTCGGCTGCTAGTCCTCCTTTCATGCAGAATCTTAAGGTCCTAGCTCATGTCCAAGGCACCAAGGGCAGCTAAAAAGTCAATGATCGATACCTAAAACTTGAATTGTACTACTTCTTACTGGCTATTACATCAACTTAGAAGCTTCATCTGTGTTCTACTATGATGCTTATAGTGTCTCCGCATACCGCAGCACGCGACATAGCTTTGCAGACGATAAGTACAACCGTTTCAGAGAGAAGAGCGGCTAATGTGACGATCTGGCTTTAAGTCGATTCGATAACAAATGACGATAACGAACGGATTTCTCAGGTTTTTACTACATATGAACACTTTTCACATTCTCCCGTGCAACTCGGCTGCTAGTCCTCCTTTCATGCAGAACCTTAAGGTCCTAGCTCATAATCAAGTCACCAAAGCAAGCTAAGAAGTCAATAATCGATACCTATAACATGAATTGTACTACTTCTTACTGGCTATTACATCAACTTGGAAGCTTCATCTGTGTTCTACTATGGTGCTTTTAGTGTCTCCACATACCGCAGCACGCGACATAGCTTTGCAGACGATAAGTACAACCGTTTTAGAGAGTAGAGCGCACAATGTGACGATCTGGCTTTAAGTCGATTCGATAACAAATGAGGAAAACTGACGGATTTCTCTGGTTTTTACTACATATGAACACGTTTCACATTCTCCCGTGCAACTCGGCTGCTAGTCCTCCTTTCATGCAGAATCTTAAGGTCCTAGCTCATGTCCAAGGCACCAAAGCCAGCTAAAAAGTCAATAATCAATACCTAAAACTTGAATTGTACTACTTCTTACTGACTATTACATCAACTTAGAAGTTTCATCTGTGTTCTACAATGGTGCTTTTAGTGTCTCCGCATACCGCAGCACGCGACATAGCTTTGCAGACGATAAGTACAACCGTTTCAGAGAGAAGAGCGGCCAATGTGACGATCTGGCTTTAAGTCGATTCGATAACAAATGGCGGAACCAGCCGGATTTCTTAGGTTTTTACTACATATGAACACTTTTCACATTCTCCCGTGCAACTGGGCTGCTAGTCCTCCTTTCATGCAGAATCATAAGGTCCTAGCTCATGTCCAAGGTACCAAAGCCAGCTAAAAAGTCAATAATCGATACCTATAACTTGAATTGTACTACTTCTTACTTTCTATGACATCAACTTAGAAGCTTCATCTGTCTTCTACTATGGTGCTTTTAGTGTCTCCACATACCGCAGCGCGCGACGTAGCTTTGCAGACGATAAGTACAACCGTTTCAGAGAGAAGAGCGGCCAATGTGACGATCTGGCTTTGAGTCGATTCGATAACAGATGACGAAAACGGACGTATTTCTCAGGTTTTTACTATATATGAACACTTTTCTCATTCTTCCGTTCAACTTGGCTGTTAGTCGTCCTTTCATGCAGAATTTTAAGGTCCTAGCTCATGTCCAAGGCACCAAAGCCAGCTAAAAGTCAATAATCGATACCTAAAACTTGAATTGTACTACTTCTTACTGGCTATTACATCAACTTAGAAGCTTCATCTGTGTTCTACTATGGTGCTTTTAGTGTCTCCGCATACCGCAGCACACGACATAGCTTTGCAGACGATAAGTACAACCGTTTTAGAGAGTAGAGCGCCCAATGTGACGATCTGGCTTTAAGTCAATTCGATAACAAATGACGAAAACGGAAGGATCTCTGAGGTTTTTACTACATATGAACACTTTTCACATTCTCCCGTGCAACTTGGCTGTTAGTCGTCCTTTCATGCAGAATTTTAAGGTCCTAGCTCATGTCCAAGGCACCAAAGCCAGCTAAAAGTCAATAATAGATACCTAAAACTTGAATTGTACTACTTCTTACTGGCTATTACATGAACTTAGAAGCTTCATCTGTGTTCTACTATGGTGCTTTTAGTGTCTCCGCATACCGCAGCACGCGACATAGCTTTGCAGACGATAAGTACAACCGTTTCAGAGAGAAGAGCGCCAATGTGACGATCTGGCTTTAAGACGTTTCGATAACAAATGACGAAAACGGACGGATTTCTCAGGTTTTTACTACATATGAACACTTTTTACATTCTCCCAAGCAACTCGGCTGCTAGTCCTCCGTTCATGCAGAATTTTAAGGTCCTAGCTCATGTCCAAGGCACCAAAGAATGGTAAAAAGTCAATAATCCATACCTAAGACGTGAATTGTACTACATCTTACTGGCTATTACATCAACTTAGAAGCTTCATCTGTGTTCTACTATGGTGCTTTCAGTGTCTCCGCATACCGCAGCACGCGACATAGCTTTGCAGACGATAAGTACAACCGTTTCAGAAAGAAGAGCGGCCAATGTGACGATCTGGCTTTAAGTCGATTCGATAACAAATGACGAAAACATACGGATTTCTCAGGTTTTTACTATATATTAACACTTTTCACATTCTTCCATGCAACTTGGCTGTTAGTCGTCCTTTCATGCAGAATTTTAAGGTCCTAGCTCATGTCCAAGGCACCAAAGCCAGCTAAAAAGTCAATAATCGATACCAATAACTTGAATTGTACTACTTCTTACTGGCTATTACATCAACTTAGAAGCTTCATCTGTGTTCTACTATGGTGCTTTTAGTGTCTCCGCATACCGCAGCACGCGACATAGCTTTGCAGACGATAAGTACAACCGTTTCAGAGAGAAGAGCGGCCAATGTGACGAACTGGCTTTAAGTCGATTCCATAACAAATGGCGGAAACTGACGAATTTCTCAGGTTGTTACTACATATGAACACTTTTCACTTTCTCCCTCGCAACTCGGCTGCTAGTCCTCCTTTCATGCAGAATCTTAAGGCCCTAGCTCATGTCCAAGGCACCAAAGCCAGCTAAAAATTCAATAATCGATACCTAAAACTTGAATTGTACTACTTCTTACTGGCTATTACATCAACTTAGAAGCTTCATCTGTGTTCTACTATGGTGCTTTTAGTGTCTCCGCATGCCGCAGCACTCGACATAGCTTTGCAGACGATAATACAACCGTTTCAGAGAGAAGAGCGTCCAATGTGACGATCTGGCTTTAAGTCAATTCGATAACAAATGTCGAACACGGACGGATTTCTCCGGTCTTTACTACATATGAACACTTTGCACATTCTGCCGTGCAACTCGGCTGCTAGTCCTCCTTTCATGCAGAATCTTAAGGTCCTAGCTCATGTTCCAAGTCACCAAAGCCAGCTAAGAAGCCAATAATCGATACTTATAACATGAATTGTACTACATATTACTGGCTATTACATCAGCTTAGAAGCTTCATCTGTGTTCTACTATGGTGCTTTTAGTGTCTCCGCATACCGCAGCACGCGACATAGCTTTGCAGACGATAAGTACAACCGTTTCAGAGAGAGGAGCGGCCAATGTGACGATCTGGCTTTAAGTCGATTCCATAACAAATGGCGGAAACTGACGGATTTCTCAGGTTTTTACTACATATGAACATTTTCCACATTCTCCCGTGCAACTCGGCTGCTAGTCCTCCTTTCATGCAGAATCTTAAGGTCCTAGCTCATGGTCAAGTCACCAAAGCAAGCTAAGAAGTCAATAATCGATACCTATAACATGAATTGTACTACTTCTTACTGGTTATTACATCAGCTTAGAAGCTTCATCTGTGTTCTACTATGGTGCTTTTAGTGTCTCCGCATACAGCAGCGCTCGAGATAGCTTTGCAGACAATAAGTACAACCGTTTCAGAGAGAAGAGCGGCCAATGTGACGATCTGGCTTTAAGTCGATTCGATAACAAATGTCGAACACGGACGGATTTCTCAGGCTTTTACTACATATGAAAACTTTTCACATTCTCCCGTGCAACTCGTCTGCTAGTCCTCCATTACTGAAGAATCTTAAGGTCCTAGCTCATGTCCAAGGCACCAAAGACAGCTAAAAAGTCAACAATCGATACCTAAAACTTGAATTTTACTACCTCTTACTGGCTATTACATCAACTTGGAAGCTTCATCTGTGTTCTACTATGGTGCTTTTAGTGTCTCCACATACCGCAGCACGCGACATAGCTTTGCAGACGATAAGTACAACAGTTTCAGAGAGAAGAGCGGCCAATGTGACGATCTGGCTTTAAGTCGATTCGATAACAAATGACGAAAACGGACGTATTTCTCAGGTTTTTACTATATATGAACACTTTTCACATTCTTCCGTGCAACTTGACTGTTAGTCGTCCTTTCATGCAGAATTTTAAGGTCCTAGCTCACGTCCAAGGCACCAAAGCCAGCTAAAAAGTCAATAATCGATACCTATAACTTGAATTGTACTTCACCTTACTGGCTATTACATCAACTTAGAATCTTCATGTGTGTTCTACTATGGTGCTTTTAGTGTCTCTGCATACCGCAGCACGCGACATAGCTTTGCAGACGATAAGTACAACCGTTTTAGAGAGTAGAGCGCCCAACGTGACGATCTGGCTTTAAGTCGATTCGATAACAAATGAGGAAAACGGACGGATTTCTCAGGTTTTTACTACATATGAACACTTTTCACATTCTCCCGTGCAACGCGGCTGCTAGACCTCCTATCATGTAAAATCTTAAGTTCCTAGCTCATGCCCAAGGCACCAAAGAAGGGTAAAAAGTAAACAATCGATACCTAAAACTTGAATTGTACTACTTCTTACTGGCTATTACATCAACTTAGAAGCTTCATCTGTGTTCTACTATGGTGCTTTTAGTGTCTCCGCATGCCGCAGCACTCGACATAGCTTAGCAGACGATAAGTACAACCGTTTCAGAGAGAAGAGCGTCCAATGTGTCGATCTGGCTTTAAGTCGATTCGATAACAAATGTCGAACACGGACGGATTTCTCTGGTTTTTGCTACATATGAACACTTTTCACATTCTGCCGTGCAACTCGGCTGCAAATCCTCCTTTCATGCAGAATCTTAAGGTCCTAGCTCATGTCCAAGGCACCAAAGCCAGGTAAAAAGTCAATAATCAATACCTAACACTTGAATTGTACTACTTCTTACTGACTATTACATCAACTTAGAAGCTTCATCTGTGTTCTGCTATGGTGCTTTTAGTGTCTCCGCATACCGCAGCACGGAACATACGTTTGCAGTCGATAAGTACAACCGTTTCAGAGAGAAGAGCGGCTAATGTGACGATCTGGCTTTAAGTCGATTCGATAACAATGACGATAACGAACGGATTTTTAAGGTTTTTACTACATATGAACACTTTTCACATTCTCCCGTGCAACTCGGCTGCTAGTCCTCCTTTCATGCAGAATCTTAAGGTCCTAGTCATGTCCAAGGCACTAAAGCCAGCTAAAAAGTCAATAATCGATTCCTAAAACTTGAATTATACTACTTCTTAATGGCTATTACATCAAATTAGAGGCTTCATCTGTGTTCTACTATGGTGGTTTTAGTGTCTCCGCATACCGCAGCACGCGACATAGCTTTGCAGACGATAAGTACAACCGTTTCAGAGAGAAGAGCGGCCAATGTGACGTTCTGGCTTTAAGTCGATTCCATAACAAATGGCGGAAATGGACGGATTTCTCAGGTTTTTACTACATATGAACACTTTTCACAGTCTCCCGTGCAACTGGGCTGCTAGTCCTCCTTTCATGCAGAATCATAAGGTCCTAGCTCATGTCCAAGGTACCAAAGCCAGCTAAAAAGTCAATAATCGATACCTGAATCTTGAATTGTACTACTTCTTACTGGCTATTACATCAACTTGGCAGCTTCATCTGTGTCCTACTATGGTGCTTTTAGTGTCTCCACATACCGCAGCACGCGACATAGCTTTGCAGACGATAAGTACAACCGTTTCAGAGAGAAGAGCGGCCAATGTGACGATCTGGCTTTAAGTCGATTCGATAACAAATGACGAAAACGGACGTATTTCTCAGGTTTTTACTATATATGAACACTTTTCAAATTCTTCCGTGCAACTTGGCTGTTAGTCCTCCTTTCATGCAGAATTTTAAGGTCCTAGCTCATGTCCAAGGCACCAAAGCCAGCTAAAAAGCCAATAATCGATACCTATAACTTGAATTGTACTACTTCTTACTGGCTATTACATCAACTTAGAAGCTTCATCTGTGTTCTACTATGATGCTTTTAGTGTCTCCGCATACCGCAGCACGCGAAATAGCTTTGCAGACGATAAGTACAACCGTTTTAGAGAGTAGAGCGCCCAATGTGACGATCTGGCTTTAAGTCGATTCGATAACAATTGACGAAAACGGACGTATTTCTCAGGTTTTTACTAAATATGAACACTTTTCACATTCTCACGTGCAACGCGGCTACTAGACCTCCTATCTTGCAAAATCTTAAGTTCCTAGCTCATGCCCAAGGCACCAAAGAAGGGTAAAAAGTCAACAATCGATACCTAAAACTTGAATTGTACTACTTCTTACTGGCAATTACATCATCTTAGAAGCTTCATCTGTGTTCTACTATGGTGCTTTTAGTGTCTCCGCAAACCGCAGCACGCGACATAGCTTTCACACGATAAGTACAACCGTTTCAGAGAGAAGAGCGGCCAATGTGACGATCTGGCTTTAAGTCGATTCGATAACAAATGACGATAACGAACTTATTTCTCAGGTTTTTACTACATATGAACACTTTTCACATTCTCCCGTTCAACTCGGCTGCTAGTCCTCCTTTCATGCAGAATCTTAAGGTCCTAGTTCATGTCCAAGGCACCAAAGCCAGCTAGAAAGTCAATAATCGATACCTAAAACTTGAATTGTACTACTTCTTACTGGCTATTACATCAACTTAGAAACTTCATCTGTGTTCTACTATGGTGCTTTTAGTGTCTCCGCATACCGCAGCTCGCCACATAGCTTTGCAGATGATAAGTACCTCCGGTTGAGAGAGAAGGGCGGCCAATGTGACGATCTGGCTTTAAATGGATTCGATAACAAATGGCGGAAACGGAAGGATTTCTCAGGTTTTTACTACATATGAACATTTTCCACATTCTCCAGTGCAACTCGGCTGCTAGTCCTCCTTTCATGCAGAATCTTAAGGTCCTAGTTCATGTCCAAGGCACCAAAGCAAGCTAAGAAGTCAATAATCGATACCTATAACATGAATTCTACTACTTGTTACTGGCTATTACATCAGCTTAGAAGCTTCATCTGTGTTCTACTATGGTGCTTTTAGTGTCTCGGCATACCGCAGCACGCGACATAGCTTTGCAGACGATAAGTACAACCGTTTCAGAGAGAAGAGCGTCCAATGTGACGATCTGGCTTTAAGTCGATTCGATAACAAATGGCGGAAACAGACGGATTTCTTAGGTTTTCACTACATATGAACACTTTTCACATTCTCCTGTGTAACTGGGCTGCTAGTCCTCCTTTCGTGCAGAATCATAAGGTCCTAGCTCATGTCCAAGGTACCAAAGCCAGCTGAAAAGTCAATAATCGATACCTATAACTTGAATTGTACTACTTCTTACTGGCTATAACATCAGCTTAGAAGCTTCATCTGTGTTCTACTATGGTGCTTTTAGTGTCTCCGCATACCGCAGCACGCGACATAGCTTTGCAGACGATAAGTACAACCGTTTCAGAGAGAAGAGCGGCCATTGTGACGATCTGGCTTTAAGTCGATTCGATAACAAATGGCGGAAACGGACGGATTTCTTAGGTTTTTACTACATATGAACACTTTTCACATTCTCCCGTGCAACTCGGCTGCTAGACCTCCTATCATGCAAAATCGTAAGTTCCTAGCTCATGGGCAAGGCACCAAAGAAGGGTAAAAATTCAACAATCGATACCTAAAACTTGAATTGTACTACTTCTTACTGGCTATTACATCAACTTAGAAGCTTCATCTGTGTTCTACTATGGGGCTTTTAGTGTCTCAGCATACGGCAGCACGCGACATAGCTTTGCAGACGATAAGTATAACCGTTTCAGAGAGAAGAGCGGCCAATGTGACGTTCTGGCTTTAAGTCGATTCGATAACAAATGTCGAACACGGACGGATTTCTCTGGTTTTTACTACATATTAAAACTTTTCACATTCTCCCGTGCAACTCGGCTGCTAGTCCTCCTTTCATGCAGAATCTTAAGGTCCTCGCTCATGTCCAAGCCACCAAGGCCAGCTAAAAAGTCAATAATCAATACCTAAAACTTGAATTGTACTAGTTCTTACTGACTATTACATCAACTTAGAAGCTTCATCTGTGTTGTACTATGGTGCTTTTAGTGTCTCCGCATACGGCAGCACGCGACATAGCTATGCAGTCGATTAGTACAACCGTTTCAGAGAGAAGAGCGGCTAATGTGACGTTCTGGCTTTAAGTCGATTCGATAACAATGACGATAACGAACGGATTTTTAAGGTTTTTACTACATATGAACACTTTTCACATTCTCCCGTGCAACTCGGCTGCAAGTCCTACTTTCATGCAGAATCTTAAGGTCCTAGCCATGTCCAAGGCACCAAAGCCAGCTAAAAAGTCAATAATCGATACCTAAAACTTTAATTATACTACTTCTTACTGGCTATTACATCAAATTAGAGGGTTCATCTGTGTTCTACTATGGTGCTTTTAGTATGTCCGCATACCGCAGCCCGCGACATAGCTTTGCAGTCGATAAGTACAACCGTTTCAGAGAGAAGAGCGGCCAATGTGACGATCTGGCTGTATGTCAATTCGATAACAAATGGCAAAACGGACGGATTTCTCAGGTTTTTACTACATATGAACACTTTTCACATTCTCCCGTGCAACTGGGCTGCTAGTCCTCCTTTCATGCAGAATCATAAGGTCCTAGCTCACGTTCAAGGCACAAAAGCCAGCTAAAAAGTCAATAATCGATACTTACAACTTGAATTGTACTACTTCTTACTGGCTATTACATCAACTTGGAAGCTTCATCTGTGTTCTACTATGGTGCTTTTAGTGTCTCCACATACCGTAGCACGCGACATAGCTTTGCAGACGATAAGTACAACCGTTTCAGAGAGAAGAGCGGCCAATGTGACGATCTGGCTTTAAGTCGATTCGATAACAAATGACGAAAACGGACGTATTTCTCAGGTTTTTACTATATATGAACACTTTTCACATTCTTCCGTGCAACTTGGCTGTTAGTCCTCCTTTCATGCAGAATCTTAAGGTCCTAGCTCATGTCCAAGGCACCGAAGCCAGCTAAAAAGTCAATAATCGATACCTATAACTTGAATTGTACTACTTCTTACTGGCTATTACATCAACTTAGAAGCTTCATCTGTGTTCCACTATGGTGATTTTAGTGTCTCCGCATACCGCAGCACGCGACATAGCTTTGCAGACGATAAGTACAACCGTTTTAGAGAGTAGAGCGGCCAATGTGACGATCTGGCTTTAAGTCTATTCGATAACAAATGACGAAAACGGAAGGATTTCTCAGGTTTTTACTACATATGAACACTTTTCACATTCTCACGTGCAACGCGGCTGCTAGACCTCCTATCATGCAAAATCTTAAGTTCCTAGCTCATGCCCAAGGCACCAAAGAAGGGTAAAAAGTCAACAATCGATACCTAAAACTTGAATTGTACTACTTCTTACTGGCTATTACATCAACTTAGAAGCTTCATCTGTGTTCTACTATGGGGCTTTTAGTGTCTCCGCATGCCGCAGCACTCGACATAGCTTTGCAGACGATAAGTACAACCGTTTCAGAGAGAAGAGCGGCCAATGTGACGATCTGGCTTTAAGTCGATTCGATAACAAATGTCGAACACGGACGGATTTCTCTGGTTTTTACTACATATGAACACTTTTCACATTCTCCCGTGCAACTCGGCTGCTAGTCCTCCTTTCATGCGGAATCTTTAGGTCCTAGCTCATGTCCAAGGCACCAAAGCCAGCTATAAAGTCAATAATCAATACCTAAAACTTGAATTGTACTACTTCTTACTGACTATTACATCAACTTAGAAGCTTCATCTGTGTTCTACTATGGTGCTTTAAGTGTCTCCGCATGCCGCAGCACTCGACATAGCTTTGCAGACGATAAGTACAACCGTTTCAGAGAGAAGAGCGGCCAATGTGACGATCTAGCTTTAAGTCGATTCGATAACAAATGACGAAAACGGACGGATTTCTCAGGTTTTTACTACATATGAACACTTTTCACATTCTCACGTGCAACGCGGCTGCTAGACCTCCTATCATGCAAAATCTTAAGTTCCTAGCTCATGCCCAAGGCACCAAAGAAGGGTAAAATGTCAACAATCGATACCTAAAACTTGAATTGTACTACTTCTTACTGGCTATTACATCATCTTAGAAGCTTCATCTGTGTACCACTATGGTGCTTTTAGTGTCTCCGCATACCGCAGCACGCGACATAGCTTTCAGACGATAAGTACAACCGTATCAGACAGAAGAGCGGCCAATGTGACGATCTGGCTGTAAGTCGATTCGATAACAAATGAGGAAAACGGACTGATTTTTCAGGTTCTTACTACATATGAAGACTCTTCGCATTCTCCCGTGCATCTCGGCTGCTAGACCTCCTTTCATGCGGAATCTTATGGTCCTAGCTCATGTTCAAGGCACCAAAGCCAGCTAAAAAGTCAATAATCGATACATAAAACTTGAGTTGTACTACTTCTTACTGGCTATTACATCAACTTAGAAGCTTCATCTGTGTTCTACTATGGTGCTTTTAGTGTCTCCGCATACCGCAGCACGCGACATAGCTTTGCAGACGATAAGTACAACCGTTTCAGAGAGAAGAGCGGCCAATGTGACGATTTAGCTTTAAGTCGATTCGATAACAAATGACGAAAACGGACGGATTTCTCAGGCTTTTACTACATATGAACACATTTCACATTCTCACGTGCAACGCGGCTGCTAGACCTCCTATCATGCAAAATCTTAAGTTCCTAGCTCATGCCCAAGGCACCAAAGAAGGGTAAAAAGTCAACAATCGATACCTAAAACTTGAATTGTACTACTTCTTAGTGGCTATTACATCAGCTTAGAAGCTTCATCTGTGTTCTACTATGGTGCTTTTAGTGTCTCCGCATACCGAAGCACGCGACATAGCTTTGCAGACGATAAGTACATAACCGTTTCAGAGAGAAGAGCGGCCAATGTGTCGATCTGGCTTTAAGTCGATTCCATAACAAATGGCAAAACGGACGGATTTCGCAGGTTTTTACTACATATGAACACTTTTCACATTCTCCCGTGCCACTCGGCTGCTAGTCCTCCATTAATGAAGAATCTTAAGGTCCTAGCTCATGTTCAAGGCACCAAAGCCAGCTAAAAAGTCAATAATCGATACCTACAACTTGAATTGGACTACTTCTTACTGGCTATTACATCAACTTGGAAGCTTCATCTGTGTTCTACTATGGTGCTTTTAGTGTCTACACATACCGCAGCACGCGACATAGCTTTGCAGATGATAAGTACAACCGTTTCAGAGAGAAGAGCGGCCAATGTGACGTTCTGGCTTTAAGTCGATTCGATAACAAATGTCGAACACGGACGGATTTCTGAGGGTTTTACTACATATGAACACTTTTCACATTCTCCCGTGCAACTCGGCTGCTAGTCCTCCATTAATGAAGAATCTTAAGGTCCTAGCTCATGTTCAAGGCACCAAAGCCAGCTAAAAAGTCAATAATCGATACCTACAACTTGAATTGGACTACTTCTTACTGGCTATTACATCAACTTGGAAGCTTCATCTGTGTTCCACTATGGTGCTTTTAGTGTCTACACATACCGCAGCACGCGACATAGCTTTGCAGACGATAAGTACAACCGTTTCAGAGAGAAGAGCGGCCAATGTGACGATCTGGCTTTAAGTCGATTCGATAACAAATGACGAAAACGGACGTATTTCTCAGGTTTTTACTATATATGAACACTTTTCACAATCTTCCGTGCAACTTGGCTGTTAGTCCTCCTTTCATGCAGAATCTTAAGGTCCTAGCTCATGTCCAAGGCACCAAAGCCAGCTAAAAAGTCAATAATCGATACCTATAACTTGAATTGTACTACTTCTTACTGGCTATTACATCAACTTAGAAACTTCATCTGTGTTCTACTATGGGGCTTTTAGTGTCTCCGCATGCCGCAGCACTCGACATAGCTTTGCAGACGATAAGTACAACCGTTTCAGAGAGAAGAGCGGCAAATGTGACGATCTGGCTTTAAGTCGATTCGACAACAAATGTCGAACACGGACGGATTTCTCTGGTTTTTACTACATATGAACACTTTTCACATTCTCCCGTGCAACTCGGCTGCTAGTCCTCCTTTCATGCAGAATCTTAAGGTCCTAGCTCATGTCCAAGGCACCAAAGCCAGCTAAAAAGTCAATAATCAATACCTAAAACTTGAATTGTACTACTTCTTACTGACTATTACATCAACTTAGAAGCTTCATCTGTGTTCTACTATGGTGCTTTTAGTGTCTCCGCATGCCGCAGCACTCGACATAGCTTTGCAGACGATAAGTACAACCGTTTCAGAGAAAAGAGCGGCCAATGTGACGATCTAGCTTTAAGTCGATTCGATAACAAATGACGAATACGGACGGATTTCTCAGGTTTTTACTACATATGAACACTTTTCACATTCTCACGTGCAACGCGGCTGCTAGACCTCCTATCATGCAAAATCTTAAGTTCCTAGCTCATGCCCAAGGCACCAAAGAAGGGTAAAAAGTCAACAATCGATACATAAAACTTGAATTGTACTACTTCTTACTGGCTATTACATCATCTTAGAAGCTTCATCTGTGTACCACTATGGTGCTTTTAGTGTCTCCGCATACCGCAGCACGCGACATAGCTTTCAGACGATAAGTACAACCGTATCAGACAGAAGAGCGGCCAATGTGACGATCTGGCTGTAAGTCGATTCGATAACAAATGACGAAAACGCACTGATTTTTCAGGTTCTTACTACATATGAAGACTTTTCGCATTCTCTCGTGCATCTCGGCTGCTAGTCCTCCTTTCGTGCGGAATCTTGTGGTCCTAGCTCATGTTCAAGGCACCAAAGCCAGCTAAAAAGTCAATAATCGATACCTAAAACTTGAGTTCTACTACTTCTTACTGGCTATTACATCAACTTAGAAGCTTTATCTGTGTTCTACTATGGTGCTTTCAGTGTCTCCACATACCGCAGCACGTGACATAGCTTTGCAGACGATAAGTACAACCGTTTCAGAGAGAAGAGCGGCCAATGTGACGATCTGGCTTTAAGTCGATTCGATAACAAATGACGAAAACGGATGGATTTCTCAGGTTTTTACTGCATATGAACACTTTTCACATTCTCCCGTGCAACTCGGCTGCTAGACCTCCTATCATGCAAAATCTTAAGTTCCTAGCTCATGCCCAAGGCACCAAAGAAGGGTAAAAAGTCAACAATCGATACCTAAAACTTGAATTGTACTACTTCTTACTGGCTATTACATCAACTTAGAAGCTTCATCTGTGTTCTACTATGGGGCTTTTAGTGTCTCAGCATACCGCAGCACGCGACATAGCTTTGCAGACGATAAGTACAACCGTTTCAGAGAGAAGAGCGGCTAATGTGACGATCTGGCTTTAAGTCGATTCGATAACAATGACGATAACGAACGGATTTTTAAGGTTTTTACTACATATGAACACTTTTCACATTCTCCCGTGCAACTCGGCTGCTAGTCCTCCTTTCATGCAGAATCTTAAGGTCCTAGCCATGTCCAAGGCACCAAAGCCAGCTAAAAAGTCAATTATCGATACCTAAAACTTGAATTATACTACTTCTTAAAGGCTATTACATCAAATTAGAGGCTTCATCTGTGTTCTACTATGGTGCTTTTAGTATCTCCGCATACCGCAGCCCGCGACATAGCTTTGCAGTCGATGAGTACAACCGTTTCAGAGAGAAGAGCGGCCAATGTGACGATCTGGCTGTAAGTCAATTCGATAACAAATGACGAAAACGGAAGGATTTCTCAGGTTTTTACTACATATGAACATTTTCCACATTCTCCAGTGCAACTCGGCTGCTAGTCCTCCTTTCATGCAGAATCTTAAGGTCCTAGCTCATGTCCAAGGCACCAAAGCCAGCTAAAAAGTAAATAATCAATACCTAAAACTTGAATTGTACTACTTCTTACTGACTATTACATCAACTTAGAAGCTTCATCTGTGTTCTACTATGGTGCTTTTAGTGTCTCCGCATGCCGCAGCACTCGACATAGCTTTGCAGACGATAAGTACAACCGTTTCAGAGAAAAGAGCGGCCAATGTGACGATCTAGCTTTAAGTCGATTCGATAACAAATGACGAAAACGGACGGATTTCTCAGGTTTTTACTACATATGAACACTTTTCACATTCTCACGTGCAACGCGGCTGCTAGACCTCCTATCATGCAAAATCTTAAGTTCCTAGCTCATGCCCAAGGCACCAAAGAAGGGTAAAAAGTCATCAATCGATACCTAAAACTTGAATTGTACTACTTCTTACTGGCTATTACATCATCTTAGAAGCTTCATCTGTGTACCACTATGGTGCTTTTAGTGTCTCCGCATACCGCAGCACGCGACATAGCTTTCAGACGATAAGTACAACCATATCAGACAGAAGAGCGGCCAATGTGACGATCTGGCTGTAAGTCGATTCGATAACAAATGACGAAAACGCACTGATTTTTCAGGTTCTTACTACATATGAAGACTTTTCGCATTCTCCCGTGCATCTCGGCTGCTAGTCCTCCTTTCATGCGGAATCTTGTGGTCCTAGCTCATGTTCAAGGCACCAAAGCCAGCTAAAAAGTCAATAATCGATACCTAAAACTTGAGTTCTACTACTTCTTACTGGCTATTACATCAACTTAGAAGCTTTATCTGTGTTCTACTATGGTGCTTTCAGTGTCTCCACATACCGCAGCACGTGACATAGCTTTGCAGACGATAAGTACAACCGTTTCAGAGAGAAGAGCGGCCAATGTGACGATCTGGCTTTAAGTCGATTCGATAACAAACGTCGAAAACGGAAGGATTTCTCAGGTTTTTACTACATATGAACACTTTTCACATTGTCCCGTGCAACTCGGCTGCTAGACCTCCTATCATGCAAAATCTTAAGTTCCTAGCTCATGCCCAAGGCACGAAAGAAGGGTAAAAAGTCAACAATCGATACCTAAAACTTGAATTGTACTACTTCTTACTGGCTATTACATCAACTTAGAAGCTTCATCTGTGTTCTACTATGGGGCTTTTAGTGTCTCAGCATACCGCAGCACGCGATATAACTTTGCAGACGATAAGTACAACCGTTTCAGAGAGAAGAGCGGCTAATGTGACGATCTGGCTTTAAGTCGATTCGATAACAAGGACGATAACGAACGGATTTTTAAGGTTTTTACTACATATGAACACTTTTCACATTCTCCCGTGCAACTCGGCTGCTAGTCCTCCTTTCATGCAGAATCTTAAGGTCCTAACCATGTCCAAGGCACCAAAGCCAGCTAAAAAGTCAATTATCGATACCTAAAACTTGAATTATACTACTTCTTAAAGGCTATTACATCAAATTAGAGGCTTCATCTGTGTTCTACTATGGTGCTTTTAGTATCTCCGCATACCGCAGCCCGCGACATAGCTTTGCAGTCGATAAGCACAACCGTTTCAGAGAGAAGAGCGGCCAATGTGACGATGTGGCTGTAAGTCAATTCGATAACAAATGACGAAAACGGAAGGATTTCTCAGGTTTTTACTACATATGAACATTTTCCACATTCTCCAGTGCAACTCGGCTGCTAGTCCTCCCTTCATGCAGAATCTTAAGGTCCTAGCTCATGTTCAAGTCACCAAAGCCAGCTGAGAAGTCAATAATCGATACCTAAAACTTTAATTGTACTACTTCTTACTGGCTATTACATCAACTTAGAAGCTTCATCTGTGTTCTACTATGGTGCTTTTAGTGTCTCCGCATACCGCAGCACGCGACACAGCTTTGCAGACGATAAGTACATAACCGTTTCAGAGAGAAGAGCGGCCAATGTGACGTTCTGGCTTTAAGTCGATTCGATAACAAATGTCGAACACGGACGGATTTCTGAGGGTTTTACTACATATGAACACTTTTCACATTCTCCCGTGCAACTCGGCTGCTAGTCCTCCATTAATGAAGAATCTTAAGGTCCTAGCTCATGTTCAAGGCACCAAAGCCAGCTAAAAAGTCAATAATCGATACCTACAACTTGAATTGGACTACTTCTTACTGGCTATTACATCAACTTGGAAGCTTCATCTGTGTTCCACTATGGTGCTTTTAGTGTCTACACATACCGCAGCACGCGACATAGCTTTGCAGACGATAAGTACTACCGTTTCAGAGAGAAGAGCGGCCAATGTGACGATCTGGCTTTAAGTCGATTCGATAACAAATGACGAAAACGGACGTATTTCTCAGGTTTTTACTATATATGAACACTTTTCACATTCTTCCGTGCAACTTGGCTGTTAGTCCTCCTTTCATGCAGAATCTTAAGGTCCTAGCTCATGTCCAAGGCACCAAAGCCAGCTAAAAAGTCAATAATCGATACCTATAACTTGAATTGTACTACTTCTTACTGGCTATTACATCAACTTAGAAGCTTCATCTGTGTTCTACTATGGTGCTTTTAGTGTCTCCGCATACCGCAGCACGCGACATAGCTTTGCAGACGATAAGTACAACCGTTTTAGAGAGTAGCGCGGCCAATGTGACGATCTGGCTTTAAGTCTATTCGATAACAAATGACGAAAACGGACGTATTTCTCAGGTTTTTACTACATATGAACACTTTTCACATTCTCACGTTCAACGCGGCAGCTAGACCTCCTATCATGCAGAATCTTAAGGTCCTAGCCATGTCCAAGGCACCAAAGCCAGCTAAAAAGTCAATTATCGATACCTAAAACTTGAATTATACTACTTCTTAAAGGCTATTACATCAAATTAGAGGCTTCATCTGTGTTCTACTATGGTGCTTTTAGTATCTCCGCATACCGCAGCCCGCGACATAGCTTTGCAGTCGATGAGTACAACCGTTTCAGAGAGAAGAGCGGCCAATGTGACGATCTGGCTGTAAGTCAATTCGATAACAAAGGACGAAAACGGAAGGATTTCTCAGGTTTTTACTACATATGAACATTTTCCACATTCTCCAGTGCAACTCGGCTGCTAGTCCTCCTTTCATGCAGAATCTTAAGGTCCTAGCTCATGTCCAAGGCACCAAAGCCAGCTAAAAAGTCAATAATCAATACCTAAAACTTGAATTGTACTACTTCTTACTGACTATTACATCAACTTAGAAGCTTCATCTGTGTTCTACTATGGTGCTTTTAGTGTCTCCGCATGCCGCAGCACTCGACATAGCTTTGCAGACGATAAGTACAACCGTTTCAGAGAAAAGAGCGGCCAATGTGACGATCTAGCTTTAAGTCGATTCGATAACAAATGACGAAAACGGACGGATTTCTCAGGTTTTTACTACATATGAAACTTTTCACATTCTCACGTGCAACGCGGCTGCTAGACCTCCTATCATGCAAAATCTTAAGTTCCTAGCTCATGCCCAAGGCACCAAAGAAGGGTAAAAAGTCAACAATCGATACCTAAAACTTGAATTGTACTACTTCTTACTGGCTATTACATCATCTTAGAAGCTTCATCTGTGTACCACTATGGTGCTTTTAGTGTCTCCGCATACCGCAGCACGCGACATAGCTTTCAGACGATAAGTACAACCGTATCAGACAGAAGAGCGGCCAATGTGACGATCTGGCTGTAAGTCGATTCGATAACAAATGACGAAAACGCACTGATTTTTCAGGTTCTTACTACATATGAAGACTTTTCGCATTCTCCCGTGCATCTCGGCTGCTAGTCCTCCTTTCATGCGGAATCTTGTGGTCCTAGCTCATGTTCAAGGCACCAAAGCCAGCTAAAAAGTCAATAATCGATACCTAAAACTTGAGTTCTACTACTTCTTACTGGCTATTACATCAACTTATAAGCTTTATCTGTGTTCTACTATGGTGCTCTCAGTGTCTCCACATACCGCAGCACGTGACATAGCTTTGCAGACGATAAGTACAACCGTTTCAGAGAGAAGAGCGGCCAATGTGACGATCTGGCTTTAAGTCGATTCGATAACAAATGACGAAAACGGATGGATTTCTCAGGTTTTTACTACATATGAACACTTTTCACATTCTCCCGTGCAACTCGGCTGCTAGACCTCCTATCATGCAAAATCTTAAGTTCCTAGCTCATGCCCAAGGCACCAAAGAAGGGTAAAAAGTCAACAATCGATACCTAAAACTTGAATTGTACTACTTCTTACTGGCTATTACATCAACTTAGAAGCTTCATCTGTGTTCTACTATGGGGCTTTTAGTGTCTCAGCATACCGCAGCACGCGACATAGCTTTGCAGACGATAAGTACAACCGTTTCAGAGAGAAGAGCGGCTAATGTGACGATCTGGCTTTAAGTCGATTCGATAACAATGACGATAACGAACGGATTTTTAAGGTTTTTACTACATATGAACACCTTTCACATTCTCCCGTGCAACTCCGCTGCTAGTCCTCCTTTCATGCAGAATCTTAAGGTCCTAGCCATGTCCAAGGCACCAAAGCCAGCTAAAAAGTCAATAATCGATACCTAAAACTTGAATTATACTACTTCTTAAAGGCTATTACATCAAATTAGAGGCTTCATCTGTGTTCTACTATGGTGCTTTTAGTATCTCCGCATACCGCAGCCCGCGACATAGCTTTGCAGTCGATAAGTACAACCGTTTCAGAGAGAAGAGCGGCCAATGTGACGATCTGGCTGTAAGTCAATTCGATAACAAATGACGAAAACGGAAGGATTTCTCAGGTTTTTACTACATATGAACATTTTCCACATTATCCAGTGCAACTCGGCTGCTAGTCCTCCCTTCATGCAGAATCTTAAGGTCCTAGCTCATGTTCAAGTCACCAAAGCCAGCTGAGTAGTCAATAATCGATACCTAAAACTTTAATTGTACTACTTCTTACTGGCTATTACATCAACTTAGAAGCTTCATCTGTGTTCTACTATGGTGCTTTTAGTGTCTCCGCATACCGCAGCACGCGACACAGCTTTGCAGACGATAAGTACATAACCGTTTCAGAGAGAAGAGCGGCCAATGTGTCGATCTGGCTTTAAGTCGATTCCATAACAAATGGCAGAAACGGACGGATTTCTCAGGTTTTTACTACATGTGAACACTTTTCACATTCTCCCGTGCAACTGGGCTGCTAGTCCTCCTTTCATGCAGAACCATATGGTCCTAGCTCATGTTTAAGGTACCAAAGCCAGCTAAAAAGTTAATAATCGATACCTATAACTTGAATTGTACTACTTCTTACTGGCTATTACATCAACTTAGAAGCTTCATCTGTGTTCTACTATGGTGCTTTTAGTGTCTCCGCATACCGCAGCAATCGACATAGCTTTGCAGACAATAAGTACAACCGTTTCAGAGAGAAGAGCGGCCAATGTGACGATCTGGCTTTAAGTCGATTCGATAACAAATGTCGAACACGGACGGATTTCTAGGTTTTTACTACATATGAACACTTTTCATATTCTCCCGTGCAACTCCGCTGCTAATCCTCCTTTCATGCAGAAGCTTAAGGTCCTAGCTCATGTCCAAGGCACCAAAGACAGCTAAAAAGTCAATAATCGATACCTAAAACTTGAATTGTACTACTTCTTACTGGCTATTACATCAACTTAGAAGCTTTATCTGTGTTCTACTATGGTGCTTTTACTGTCTCCGCATACCGCAGCACGCGACATAGCTTTGCAGACGATAAGTACAACCGTTTCAGAGAGAAGAGCGGCCAATGTGACGATCTGGTTTAAGTAGATTCGATAACAAATGACGTAAACGGACGGATGTCTCAGGCTTTTACTACATATGAACATTTTTCACATTCTCCCGTGAAACTCGGCTGCTAGTCCTCCTTTCATGCAGAATCTTAAGGTCCTAGCTCATGTGCAAGGCTCCAAAGCCAGCTGAAAAGTCAATAATCGATACCTAAAACTTGAATTGTACTACTTCTTACTGGCTATTACATCAACTTAGAAGCTTTATCTGTGTTCTACTATGGGGCTTTTAGTGTCTCCGCATGCCGCAGCACTCGACATAGCTTTGCAGACGATAAGTACAACCGTTTCAGAGAGAAGAGCGGCCAATGTGACGATCTGGCTTTAAGTCGATTCGATATCAAATGTCATCCACGGACGGATTTCTCTGGTTTTTACTACATATGAACACTTTTCACATTCTCCCGTGCAACTCGGCTGCTAGTCCTCCTTTCATGCAGAATCTTAAGGTCCTAGCTCATGTCCAAGGCATCAAAGCCAGCTAAAAAGTCAATAATCAATACCTAAAACTTGAATTGTACTACTTCTTACTGACTATTACATCAACTTAGAAGCTTCATCTGTGTTCTACTATGGTGCTTTTAGTGTCTCCGCATGCCGCAGCACTCGACATAGCTTTGCAGACGATAAGTACAACCGTTTCAGAGAGAAGAGCGGCCAATGTGACGATCTAGCTTTAAGTCGATTCGATAACAAATGACGAAAACGGACGGATTTCTCAGGTTTTTACTACATATGAACACTTTTCACATTCTCACGTGCAACGCGGCTGCTAGACCTCCTATCATGCAAAATCTTAAGTTCATAGCTCATGCCCAAGGCACCAAAGAAGGGTAAAAAGTCAACAATCGATACCTAAAACTTGAATTGTACTACTTCTTACTGGCTATTACATCATCTTAGAAGCTTCATCTGTGTACCACTATGGTGCTTTTAGTGTCTCCGCATACCGCAGCACGCGACATAGCTTTCAGACGATAAGTACAACCGTATCGGACAGAAGAGCTGCCAATGTGACGATCTGGCTGTAAGTCGATTCGATAACAAATGAAGAAAACGGACTGATTTTTCAGGTTCTTACTACATATGAAGACTTTTCGCATTCTCCCGTGCATCTCGGCTGCTAGTCCTCCTTTCATGCGGAATCTTATGGTCCTAGCTCATGTTGAAGGCACCAAAGCCAGCTAAAAAGTCAATAATCGATACCTAAAACTTGAGTTGTACTACTTCGTACTGGCTATTACCTCAACTTAGAAGCTTTATCTGTGTTCTACTATGGTGCTTTCAGTGTCTCCACATACCGCAGCACGTGACATAGCTTTGCAGACGATAAGTACAACCGTTTCAGAGAGAAGAGCGGCCAATGTGGCGATCTGGCTTTATGTCGATTCGATAACAAATGACGAAAACGGATGGATTTTTCAGGTTCTTACTACATATGAAGACTTTTCGCATTCTCCCGTGCATCTCGGCTGCTAGTCCTCCTTTCATGCAGAATCTTAAGGTCCTAGCTCGTGTCCAAGGCACCAAAGCCAGCTAAAAGTCAATAATCGATGATTACAACTTGAATTGTACTACATTTTACTGGCTATTACATCAACTTAGAAGCTTCATCCGTGTTCTATTATGGTATTTCTAGTGTCTCCGCATACCGCAGCACGCGACATAGCTTTGCAGACGATAAGTACAACCGTTTCAGAGAGAAGGGCGGACAATGTGACGATCTGGCTTTAAGAAGATTCGATAACAAATGACGAAAACGGACTGATTTTTCAGGTTTTTACTACATATGAACACTTTTCGCATTCTCCCGTGCAACTCGGCTGCTAGTCTTAATTTCATGCGGAATCTTATGGTCCTAGCTCATGTCCAAGGCACGAAAGCCAGCTAAAAAGTCAATAATCGATACCTAAAACTTGAGTTGTACTACTTCTTACTGGCTATTACATCAACGTGGAAGCTTTATCTGTGTTCTACTATGGTGCTTTCAGTGTCTCCACATACCGCAGCACGTGACATAGCTTTGCAGACGATAAGTACAACCGTTTCAGAGAGAAGAGCGGCCAATGTGACGATCTGGCTTTAAGTCGATTCAATAACAAATGACAAAAACGGACGGATTTCTCAGGTTTTTACTGCATATGAACACTTTACACATTCTCCCGTGCAACTCGGCTGCTAGTCCTCCTTTCATTCAGAATCTTAAGGTCCTAGCTCATGTCCAAGGCACCAAAGCCAGGTAAAGTCAATAATCGATTATTAAAACTTGAATTGTACTACTTCTTACTGGCAATTACATCAACTTAGAAGCTTCATCCGTGTTCTACTATGGTATTTTTAGTGTCTCCGCATACCGCAGCACGCGACATAGCTTTGCAGACGATAAGTACAACCGATTGAGAGAGAAGAGCGGCCAATGTGACAATCTGGCTTTAAGTCAATTCAATAACAAATGACGATAACGAACGGATGTTTCAGGTTTTTACTACATATGAACACTTTTCACATTCTCCCGTGCAACTCGGCTGCAAGTCCGCCTTTCATGCTGAATCTTTAGGTCCTAGCTCATGTCCAAGGCACCAAAGCCAGCTAAAAAGTCAATAATCGATACCTAAAATTGGAATTGTACTCCTTCTTACTGGCTATTACAACATCTTAGTAGCTTCATCTGTGTTCTACTATGGTGCTTTCAGTGTCTCCACATACCGCAGCACGTGACATAGATTTGCAGACGATAAGTACAACCGTTTCAGAGAGAAGAGCGCCCAATGTGACAATCTGGCTTTAAGTCAATTCCATAACAAATGACGAAAACGGACGGATTTCTCAGGTTTTTACTACATATGAACACTTTTCACATACTCCCGTGCAACTTGGCTGCTAGTCCTGCTTTCGTGCAGAATCTTAAGGTCCTAGCTCATGTCCAAGGCACCAAAGCCAGCTAAAAAGTCAATAATCGATACCTAAAACCGGTATTGTACTAATTCTTACTGGCTATTACATCATCTTAGAAGCTTCATCTGTGTTCTACTATGGTGATTTTAGCGTCTCCGCATACCGCAGCACGCGACATAGCTTTGCAGACGATAAGTACAACCGATTCAGAGAGAAGAGCGGCCAATGTGACAATCTGGCTTTAAGTCAATTCCATATCAAATGACGATAACGAACGGATTTCTCAGGTTTTTACTACATATGAACTCTTTTCACATTCTCCCGTGCAACTCGGCTGCAAGTCCGCCTTTCATGCAGAATCTTAAGGTCCTAGCTCATGTCCAAGGCACCAAAGCCAGCTAAAAGGTCAATATTCAATACCTAAAACTTGAATTGTACTACTTCTTACTGGCTATTACATCAACTTAGAAGCGTGATCTGTGTTCTACTATGGTGCTTTTAGTGTCTCAGCATACCGCAGCACGCGACATAGCTTTGCAGACGATAAGTACAACCGTTTCAGAGAGAAGTGCAGCCAATGTGACGATCTGGCTTTAAGTCGATTCGATAACAAATGACGGAAACGTACGGATTTCTCAGGTTTTTACTACATATGAACACTTTTCACATTCTCCCGTGCAACTCGGCTGCTAGTCCTCCTTTCATGCAGAATCTTAAGGTCCTAGCACATGTCCACGTCACCAAAGCCAGCTAAAAGTCAATAATCGATGATTAAAACTTGAATTATACTACTTTTTACTGGCTATTACATCAACGTAGAAGCTTCATCCGTGTTCTACTATGGTATTTCTAGTGTCTCCGCATACCGCAGCACGCGATATAGCTTTGCAGACGATAAGTACAACCATTTCAGAGAGAAGGGCGGACAATGTGACGATCTGGCTTTAAGTCGATTCGATAACAAATGACGAAAACGGACGTATTTCTCGGGTTTCTACTACATATGAACACTTTTCACATTCTCCCGTGCAACTCGGCTGCTAGTCCTGCTTTCATGCAGAATCTTAAGGTCCTAGCTCATGTCCAAGGCACCAAAGCCAGGTAAAATTCAATAATTGATACCTAAAATTGGAATTGTACTACTTCTTACTGGCTATTACAACATCTTAGAAGCTTCATCTGTGTTCTACTATGGTGCTTTCAGTGTCTCCACATACCGCAGCACGTGACATAGATTTGCAGACGATAAGTACAACCGTTTCAGAGAGAATAGCGGCCAATGTGACGATCGGGCTTTAAGTCGATTCAATAACAAATGACAAAAACGGACGGATTTCCCAGGTTTTTACTACATATGAACACTTTTCACATTCTCCCGTGCAAGTCGGCTGCTAGTCCTCCTTTCATGCAGAATCTTAAGGTCCTAGCTCATGTCCAAGGCACCAAAGCCAGCTAAAAGTCAATAATCGATGCCTAAAACTTGAATTGTACTACTTCTTACTGGCTATTACATCAACTTAGAAGCTTCATCCGTGTTCTACTATTGTATTTTTAGTGTCTCCGCATACCGCAGCACGCGACATAGCTTTGCAGACGATAAGTACAACCGATTCAGAGAGAAGAGCGGCCAATGTGACAATCTGGCTTTAAGTCAATTCCATAACAAATGACGAAAACGGACGGATTTCTCAGGTTTTTACTACAGATGAACACTTTTCACATACTCCCGTGCAACTCGGCTGCTAGACCTGCTTTCATGCAGAATCTTAAGGTCCTAGCTCATGTCCAAGGCACCAAAGCCAGCTAAAAAGTCAATAATCGATACCTAAAACTGGTATTGTACTAATTCTTACTGGCTATTACATCATCTTAGAAGCTTCATCTGTGTTCTACTATGGTGCTTTTAGCGTCTCCGCATACCGCAGCACGCGACATAGCTTTCAGACGATAAGTACAACCGTTTCGGAGAGAAGAGCGGCCAATGTGGCGATCTGGCTTTAAGTCGATTCGATAACAAATGACGAAAACGGACGGATTTCTCTGGTTTTTACTACATATGAACACTTTTCACATTCTCCCGTGCAACTCGGCTTCTAGTCCTCCTTTCATGCAGAATCTTAAGGTCCTAGCTCATGTCCAAGGCACCAAAGCCAGCTAAAAGTCAATAATCGATGATTAAAACTTGAATTGTACTACTTTTTACTGGCTATTACATCAACGTAGAAGCTTCATCCGTGTTCTAATATGGTATTTCTAGTGTCTCCGCATACCGCAGCACGCGACATAGCTTTGCAGACGATAAGTACAACCGTTTCAGAGAGAAGGGCGGACAATGTGACGATACAGCTTTAAGTCGATTCGATAACAAATGACGAAAACGGACGGATTTCTCGGGTTTCTACTACATATGAACACTTTTCACATTCTCCCGTGCAACTCGGCTGCGAGTCCTCCTTTCATGCAGAACCTTGAGGTCCTAGCTCATGTCCAAGGAACCAAAGCCAGCTAAAAAGTCAATAATAGATACCTAAAACTGGAATTGTACTACTTCTTACTGGCTATTACATCAACTTAGAAGCTTTGTCTGTGTTCTACTACGGTGCTTTTAGTGTCTCCACATACCGCAGCACGCGACATAGCTTTGCAGACGATAAGTACAACCGTTTCAGAGAGAAGAGCGGCCAATGTCACGATCTGGCTTTAAGTCGATTCGATAACAAATGACGATAACGAACGGATTTCTTAGGTTTTTACTACATATGAACACTTTTCACATTCTCCCGTGCAACTCAGCTGCTAGTCCTCCTTTCATGCAGAGTCTTAAGGTCCTAACTCATGTCCAAGGCACGAAAGCCAGCTAAAAGTCAATAATCGATACCTAAAAGTGGAATTGTACTAATTCTTACTGCCTATTACATCAACTTAGAAGCTTCATCCGTGTTCTACTATGGTATTTTTAGTGTCCCGGCATACCGCAGCATGCGACATAGCTTTCAGACGATAAGTACAACCGTTTCAGAGAGAAGGGCGGCCAATGTGACGATCTGGCTTTGAGTCGATTCAATAACAAATGACAAAAACGGACGGATTTCTCAGGTTTTTACTGCATATGAAAACCTTTCACATTCTCCCGTGCAACTCGGCTGCTAGTCCTCCTTTCATGCAGAACCTTAAGGTCCTACCTCATGTCCAATGCACCAAAGCCAGCTAAAAGTCAATAATCGATGATTAAAACTTGAATTGTACTACTTCTTACTGGCTATTACATCAACTTAGAAGCTTCATCCGTGTTCTACTATGGTATTTTTAATGTCCCCGCATACAGGAGCACGCGACATAGCTTTGCAGACGATAAGTACAACCGTTTCAGAGAGAAGGGCGGACAATGTTACGATCTGTCTTCAAGTCGACTCGATAACAAAAGACGAAAACGGACGGATTTCTCAGGTTAATACTACATATTAACACTTTTCACATTCTCCCGTGCAACTCGGCTGCTAGTCCTCCTTTCATGCAGAATAATAAGGTCCTAGCTCATGTCCAAGGCACCAAAGCCAGTTAAAAAGTCAATAATTGATACCTAAAATTGGAATTGTACTACTTCTTACTGGCTATTACATCAACTTAGAAGCTTCATCCGTGTTCTACTATGGTATTTTTAGTGTCTCCGCATACCGCAGCACGCGACATAGCTTTGCAGACGATAAGTACAACCGATTCAGAAGGAAGAGCGGCCAATGTGACAATCTGGCTTTAAGTCAATTCCATAACAAATGACGATAACGATCGGATTTCTCAGGTTTTTACTACATATGAACTCTTTTCACATTCCCCGTGCAACGCGGCTGCAAGTCCGCCTTTCATGCTGAATCTTAAGGTCCTAGCTCATGTCCAAGGCACCAAAGCAAGCTAAAAAGTCAATAATCAATACCTAAAACATGAATTGTACTACTTCTTACTGGCTATTACATCATCTTAGAAGCTTCATCTGTGTTCTACTATAGTGCTTTTAGCGTCTCCGCATACCGCAGCACACGACATAGCTTTCAGACGATAAGTACAACCGTTTCGGAGAGAAGAGCGGGCAATGTGACGATCTGGCTTTAAGTCGATTCGATAACAAATGACGAAAACGGACGGATTTCTCAGGTTTTTACTACATATGAACACTTTTCACATTCTCCCGTGCAACTCGGCTGCTAGTCCTCCTTTCATGCAGAATCTTAAGGTCCTAGCTCATGTCCAAGGCACCAAAGCCAGCTAAAAGTCAATAATCGATGATTAAAACTTGAATCGTACTACTTTCTACTTGCTATTACGTCAACGTAGAAGCTTCATCCGTGTTGTACTATGGTATTTCTAGTGTCTCTGCATACCGCAGCACGCGACATAGCTTTAAGACGATAAGTACAACCGTTTCAGAGAGAAGAGCGTCCAATGTGACGATCTGGCTTTAAGTCGATTCAATAACAAATGACAAAAACGGACGGATTTCTCAGGTTTTTACTGCATATGAAAACTTTTCACATTCTCCCGTGCAACTCGGCTGCTAGTCCTCCTTTCATGCAGAATCTTAAGGTCCTACCTCATGTCCAAGGCACCAAAGCCAGCTAAAATTCAATAATCGATGATTAAAACTTGAATTGTACTACTTCTTACTGGCTATTACATCAACTTAGAAGCTTCATCCGTGTTGTACTATGGTATTTTTAGTGTCACCGCATACAGGAGCACGCGACATAGCTTTGCAGACGATAAGTACAACCGTTTCAGAGAGAAGGGCGGACAATTTTACGATCTTTCTTCAAGTCGACTCGATGACAAAAGACGAAAACGGACGGATTTCTCAGGTTAATACTACATATTAACACTTTTCACATTCTCCCGTGCAACTCGGCTGCTAGTCTTCCCTTCATGCAGAATCTTAAGGTCCTAGCTCATGTCCAAGACACCAAAGCCAGCTAAAAAGTCAATAATTGATACCTAAAATTGGAATTGTACTACTTCTTACTGGCTATTACATCATCTTAGAAGCTTCATCTGTGTTCTACTATGGTGCTTTCAGTGTCTCCACATACCGCAGCACGTGACATAGATTTGCAGACGATAAGTACAACCGTTTCAGAGAGAGTAGCGGCCAATGTGACGATCGTACTTTAAGTCGATTCAATAACAAATGACAAAAACGGACGGATTTCTCAGGTTTTTACTACATATGAACACTTTTCACATTCTCCCGAGCAAGTCGGCTGCTAGTCCTCCTTTCATGCAGAATCTTAAGGTCCTAGCTCATGTCCAAGGCACCAAAGCCAGCTAAAAGTCAATAATCGATGCCTAAAACTTGAATTGTACTACTTCTTACTGGCTATTACATCAACTTAGAAGCTTCATCCGTGTTCTACTATGGTATTTTTAGTGTCTCGGCATACCGCAGCACGCGACATAGCTTTGCAGACGATAAGTACAACCGTTTCAGAGAGATGGGCGGACAATGTGACGATCTGGCTTTAAGTCGATTGGATAACAAATGACGAAAACGGACGGATATTTCGGTTTTTTACTACATATGAACACTTTTCACATTCTCCCGTGCAACTCGGCTGCTAGTCCTCCTTTCATGCAGAATCTTAAGGTCCTAGCTCATGTCCAAGGCACCAAAGCCAGCTAAAAGTCAATAATCAATGATTAAAACTTGAATTTTACTACTTCTTACTGGCTATTACATCAACTTAGAAGCTTCATCTGTGTCCTACTATGGTGATTTTAGTGTCTCCGCATACCACACCACGCGACATAGCTTTGCAGACGATAAGTACAACCGTTTCAGAGAGAAGAGCGGCCAATGTGACGATCTGGCTTTAAGTCGATTCGATAACAAATGACGAAAACGGACGGATTTCTCAGGTTTTTACTACATATGAACACTTTTCACATTCTCCCGTTCAACTCGGCTGCTAGTCCTCCATTCATGCACAATCGTAAGGTCCTAGCTCATGTCCAAGGTACCAAAGCCAGCTAAAAAGTCAATAATCGATACCTAAAACTTGAATTGTACTACTTCTTACTGGCTATTACATCATCTTAGAAGCTTCATCTGTGTTCTACTATGGTGCTTTTAGTGTCTCCGAATACTGCAGCACGCGACATAGCTTTGCAGACGATAAGTACAACCGAATCAGAGAGAAGAGCGGCCAATGTGACGATCTGGCTTTAAGTCGATTCGATAACAAATGTCGAAAACGGACGGATTTCTCAGGTTAATACTACATATTAACACATTTCACATTCTCCCATGCAACTTTTCTGCTAGTCCTCCTCTCATGCAGATTCGTAAGGTCCTAGCTCATGTCCAAGGCACCAAAGCCAGCTAAAAAGTCAATAATCGATACCTAAAACTTGAATTGTACTACCTCTTACTGGCTATTACTTTAACTTAGAAGCTTCATCTGTGTTCAACTATGGTGCTTTTAGTGTCTCCGAATACCGCAGCACGCGACATAGCTTTGCAGACAATAAGTACAACCGATTCAGAGAGAAGAGCGGCCAATGTGACGATCTGGCTTTAAGTCGATTCGATAACAAATGACGAAAACGGACGGATTTCTCAGGGTTTTACTACATATGAACACTTTTCACATTCTCCCGTGCATCTTGGCTGCTAATCCTCCTTTCATGCAGAATCTTAAGGTCCTAGCTCATGTCCAAGGCACCAAAGCCAGCTAAAAGTCAATAATCGATGCCCAAATCTTGAATTGTACTACTTCTTACTGGCTATTACATCTACTTAGAAGCTTCATCTGTGTTCTAATATGGTTATTTTAGTGTCTCCGCATACCGCAGCACGCGACATAGCTTTGCAGACGATAAGTACAACCGTTTCAGAGAGAAGAGCGGCCAATGTGGCGATCCGGCTTTAAGTCGATTCGATAACAAATGACGAAAATGGACGGAATTCTCAGGTTTTTACTACATATGAAAACTTTTCACATCCTCCCGTGCAGCTCGGCTGCTAGTCCTCCTTTCATGCAGAATCTTAAGGTCCTAGCTCATGTCCAAGGCACCAAAGCCAGCTAAAAAGTCAATAATCGATAACTAAAACTAGAGTTGTACTACCTCTTACTGGCTATTACTTTAACTTAGAAGCTTCATCTGTGTTCTACTATGGTGCTTTTAGTGTCTCCGCATACCGCAGCATTTGACATAGCTTTGCAGACTATAAGTACAACCGTTTCAGAGAGAAGAGCGGCCAATGTGACGATCTGGCTTTAAGTCAATTCGATAAGAAATGACGAAAACGGACGTATTTCTCAGGGTTTAATACATATGAACACTTTTCACATTCTCCCGTGCAACTCGGCTGCTACTCCACCTTTAATGCAGAATGTTAAGGTCCTAGCTCATGTCCAAGGCACCAAAGCCAGCCAAAAAGTCAATAATCGATACCTAAAACTGACATTGTACTAAATCTTACTGGCTATTACATCATCTTAGAAGCTTCATCTGTGTTCTACTATGGTGCTTTTAGTGTCTCCGCATACCGCAGCACGCGACATAGCTTTCAGACGATAAGTACAACCGTTTCAGAGAGAAGAGCGGACAATGTGAAGATCTGTCTTTAAGTCGATTCGATAACAAAAGACGAAAACGGACGGATTTCGCAGGTTAATACTACATATGAGCACTTTTCACATTCTCCCATGCAACGTTTCTGCTAGTCTCCCTCTCATGCAGATTCTTAGGGTCCTAGCTCATGTCCAAGGCACCAAAGCCATCAAAAAAGTCAATAATCGATAACTAAAACATGAATTGTACTACTTCTTACTGGCTATTACCTCAACTAAGAAGCTTCATCTGTGTCCTACTATGGTGATTTTGGTGTCTCCACATACCGCAGCACGCGACATAGCTTTGCAGACGATAACTACAACCGTTTCAGGGAGAAGAGCGGCCAATGTGACGATCTGGCTTTAAGACCATACGATAACCAATGACGATAACGTACTGATTTCTCGGGTTTTTACTACATATGAACACTTTTCACATTCTCCCGTGCAACTCGGCTACTAGTCCTCCTTTCATGCAGAATCTTAACGTCCTAGCTCATGTCCAAGGCACCAAAGCCAGCCAAAAAGTCAATAATCGATACCTAAAATTTGAATTGTACTACTTCTTACTGGCTATTACATCATCTTAGAAGCTTCATCTGTGTTCTACTAAGGTGCTTTTAGTGTCTCCGAACACCGCAGCACGCGACATAGCTTTGCAGACGATAAGTACAACCTTTTCAGAGAGAAGAGCGGCCAATGTGACGATCTGGCTTTAAGTCAATTCCATAACAAATGACGAAAACGGACGGATTTCTCAGGTTTTTACTACATATGAACACTTTCCACATTCTCCCCTGCAAGTCGTCTGGTAGTCCTCCTTTCATGCAGAATCTTAAGGTCCTAGCTCATGTCCAAGGCACCAAAGCCAGCTAAAGGTCAATAATCGATGCCCAAATCTTGAATTGTACTACTTCTTACTGGCTATTACATCAACTTAGAAGCTTCATCTGTGTTCTACTATGGTTATTTTAGTGTCTCCGCATACCGCAGCACGCGACATAGCTTTGCAGACGATAAGTACAACCGTTTCAGAGAGAAGAGCGGCCAATGTGACGATCCAGCTTTAAGTCGATTCGATAACAAATGACGAAAATGGACGGAATTCTCAGGTTTTTACTACATATGAAAACATTTCACATCCTCCCGTGCAGCTCGGCTGCTAGTCCTCCTAGCATGCAGAATCTTAAGGTCCTAGCTCATGTCCAAGGCACCAAAGCGAGCTAAAAAGTCAATAATCGATACCTAAAACTTGAGTTGTACCACCTCTTACTGGCTATTACTTTAACTTAGAAGCTTCATCTGTGTTCTACTATGGTGCTTTTAGTGTCTCCGAATACCGCAGCACGCGATTTAGCTTTGCAGACGATAAGTACAACCGATTCAGAGAGAAGAGCGGACAATGTGACGATCTAGTTTTAAGTCAATTCCATAACAAATGACGAAAACGGACGGATTTCTCAGGTTTTTACTACATATGAAAACTTTTCACATCCTCCCGTGCAGCTCGGATGCTAGTCCTCCTTTCATGCAGAATCTTAAGGTCCTAACTCATGTCCAAGGCACCGAAGCCAGCTAAAAAGTCAATAATCGATACCTAAAACTTGAATTTTACTACTTCTTACTGGCTATTACATCAACTTAGAAGCTTCATCTGTGTTCTACTGTGGTGCTTTTAGCGTCTCCGCATACCGCAACACGCGACATAGCTTTGCAGACTATAAGTACAACCGCTTCAGAGAGAAGAGCGGCCCATGTGACGATCTGGCTTTAAGTCGAATCGATAACAAATGACGAAAACGGACGTATTTCTCAGGGTTTTACTACATATGAACTCTTTTCACATTCTCCCGTGCAACTAGGCTGCTACTCCTCCTTACATGCAGAATCTTAAGGTCCTAGCTAATGTCCAAGGCACCAAAGCCAGCTAAAAAGTCAATAATCGATATCTAAAACTTGAGTTGTACTACTTCTTACTGGCTATTACATCAACTTAGAAGCTTCATCTGTGGTCTACTATGGTGCTTTTAGAGTCTCCACATACCGCAGCACTCGACATAGCTTTGCAGACGAAAAGTACAACCGTTTCAGAGAGAAGAGCGGCCAATGTGACGATCTTGCTTTAAGTCGATTCGATAACCAATGACGAAAACGTACGGATTTCTCGGGTTTTTACTACATATGAACACTATTCACATTCTCCCGTGCATCTTGGCTGCTAGTCCTCCTTTCATGCAGAATCTTAAGGTCCTAGCTCATGTCCAAGGCACCAAAGCCAGCCAAAAAGTCAATAATCGATACCTAAAACTTGAATTGCACTACATCTTACTGGCTATTACATCATCTTATAAGCTTCATCTGTGTTCTACTATGGTGCTTTTAGTGTCTCCGCATACTGCAGTACGCGACATAGCTTTGCAGACGATAAGTGCAACCGTTTCAGAGAGAAAAGCGAAAAATGTGACGATCAGGCTTTAAGTCGATTCGATAACAAACGACGAAAACGGACGGATTTCTCAGGTTTTTACTACATATGAAAACTTTTCACATCCTCCCGTGCAACTTGGCTGCTAGTCCTCCTTTCATGCAGAATCTTAAGGTCCTAGCTCGTGTCCAAGGCACCAAAGCCAGCTAAAAAGTCAATAATCGATACCTAAAACTTGAATTGTACTACCTCTTACTAGCTATTACATCAACTTCGAAGCTTCATCTGTGTTCTACTATGGTGCTTTTAGTGTCTCCACATACCGCAGCACGCGACATAGCTTTGCAGACGATAGGTACAACCGTTTCAGAGAGAAGAGCAGCCAATGTGACGATCTGGTTTTAAGACGAATCGATAACCAATGACGAAAACGTACGGATTTCTCACGTTTTTACTACAATCGAACACTTTTCACATTCTCCCGTACAACTCGGCTGCTAGTCCTTCTTTCATGCAGAATCTTAAGGTCCTAGCTCATGTCCAAGGCACCAAAGCCAGCTACAAAGTCAATAACCGATACCTAAAACTTGAATTGTACTACATCTTACTGGCTATTACATCAACTTAGAAGCTTCATCTGTGTTCTACTATGGTGCTTTTACTGGCTCTGCATACCGCAGCACGCGACATAGCTTTGCAGACTATAAGTTCATCCGTTTCAGAGAGAAGAGCGGACAATATTACGATCTGTCTTTAAGTCGATTCGATAACAACTGACGAAAACAGACGTATTTCTCAGGTTTTTACTACATATGAACACTTTTCACATTCTCCCGTGCAACTCGGCTGCTAGTCCTCCTTTCATGCAGAATCGTAAGGTTTTAGCTCATGTCCAAGGCACCACAGCCAGCTAAAAAGTCAATAATCGATACCTAAAACTAGAATTGTACTACTTCTTACTGGCTATTACATCAAATTAGAAGCTTCATCTGTGTTCTACTATGGTGCTTTTAGTGTCTCCGCATACCGCAGCACGCGACATAGCTTTGCAGACTATAAGTACAACCGTTTCAGAGAGAAGAGCAGCCAATGTGACGATCTGGCATTAAGACGAATCGATAACCAATGACAAAAACGTACGGATTTCTCAGGTTTTTACTACATACGAACACTTTTCACATTCTCCCGTACAACTCGGCTGCTAGTCCTTCTTTCATGCAGAATCTTAAGGTCCTAGCTCATGTCCAAGGCACCAAAGCCAGCTACAAAGTCAATAATCGATACCTAAAACTTGAATTGTACTACATCTTACTGGCTACTACATCAACTTAGAAGCTTCATCTGTGTTCTACTATGGTGCTTTTAGTGTCTCTGCATACCGCAGCACGCGACATAGCTTTGCAGACTATAAGTACAACCGTTTCAGAGAGAAGAGCGGCAAATGTGACGATCTGGCTTTAAGTCGATTCCATAACAACTGACGAAAAAAGACGTATTTCTCAGGTTTTTACTACATATGAACACTTTTCACATTCTCCCGTGCAACTCGGCTGCTAGTCCTCCTTTCATGCAGAATCTTAAGGTCGTAGCTAATGTCCAAGGCACCACAGCCAGCTAAAAAGTCAATAATCGATAAGTAAAACTTGAATTATACTACTTCTTACTGGCTATTACATCAAATTAGAAGCTTCATCTGTGTTCTACAATGGTGCTTTTAGTGTCTCCGCAAACCGCAGCACGCGACATAGCTTTCAGACGATAAGTACAACCGTTTCAGGGAGAGGAGCTGCCAATGTGACGATCTGGCTTTAAGTCGATTCGATAACAAATGACGGAAACGGACGGGTTTCTCAGGTTTTTACTACATATGAACACTTTTCACATTCTCCTGTGCAACTCGGCTGCAAGTCCTCCTTTCATGCAGATTCTTAAGGTCCTAGCCCATGTCCAAGGCACCAAAGCCAGATAAAAAGTCAGTAATCGATATATAAAATTTAAATTGTACTACTTCTTACTAGCTATTACATCAACTTAGAAGCTTCATCTGTGTTCTACTATGGTGCTTTTAGTGTCTCCACATACCGCAGCACGCGATATAGCTTTGCAGACGATAAGTACAACCGTTTCAGAGAGAAGAGCGGCCAATGTCATGATCTGGCTTTAGGTCGATTCGATAGCAAATGACGAAAACGGACAGATTTCTCAGGTTTTTATTACATATGAACACTTATCACATTCTCCCGTGCAACTCGGCTGCTAGTCCTCCTTTCATGCCGAATCTTAAGGTCCTAGCTCATGTCCAAGGCACCAAATCCAGCTAAAAAGTCAATAATCGATGCCCAAATCTTGAATTGTACTACTTCTTACTGGCCATTACATCAACTTAGAAGCTTCATCTGTGTTCTACTATGGTTATTTTAGTGTCTCCGCATACAGCAGCACGCGACATAGCTTTGCAGACGATAAGTACAACCGTTTCAGAGAGAAGAGCGGCCAATGTGACGATCCGGCTTTTAGTCGATTCGATAACAAATGACGAAAATGGACGGATTTCTCTGGTTTTTACTACATATGAAAACTTTTCACATCCTCCCGTGCAGCTCGCCTGCTAGTCCTCCTTTCATGCAGAATCTTAAGGTCCTAGCTCATGTCCAAGGCACCAAAGCCAGCTAAAAAGTCAATAATCGATATCTAAAACTTGAGTTGTACTACTTCTTACTGGCTATTACATCAACTTAGAAGCTTCATCTGTGTTCCACCATGGTGCTTTTAGTGTCTCCACATACCACAGCACGAGACATAGCTTTGCAGACGATAAGTACAACCGTTTCAGAGAGAAGAGCGGCCAATGTCACGATCTGGCTTTAGGTCGATTCGATAACAAATGACGAAAACGTAAGGATTTCTCAGGTTTTTAATACTTATGAACACTTTTCATATTCTCGCAGGCTAGTCAGCTGCTAGTCCTCCTTCCATGCAGAATCTTAAGGTCCTAGCTCATGTCCAAGGCACCAGAGCCAGCTAAAAAGTCAATAATCGATACTTAAAACTTGAATTGTACTACCTCTTACTGGCTATTACATCAACTTAGAAGCTTCATCTGTGTTCTACTATGGTGCTATTAGTGTCTCCACATACCGCAGCACTCGACATAGCTTTGCAGACGATAAGTACAACCGTTTCAGAGAGAAGAGCGGCCAATGTGACGACCTGGCTTTAAGACGATTCGATAACCAATGACGAAAACGTACGGATTTCTTGGGTTTTTACTACATATGAACACTTTTCACATTCTCCCATGCAACTCGGCTGCTAGTCCTCCTTTCATGCAGAATCTTAAGGTCCTAGCTCATGTCCAAGGCACCAAAGCCAGCTAAAAAGTCAATAATCGATATCTAAAATTTCAATTGTACTACTTCTTACTAGCTATTACATCAACTTAGAAGCTTCATCTGTGTTCTACTATGCTGCTTTTAGTGTCTCCGTACACTGCAGCACGCGACATAGCTTTGCAGACGATAAGTACAACCGTTTCAGAGAGAAGAGCGCCCAATGTGACGATCAGGCTTTAAGTCGATTCCATAACAAACGACGAAAACGGACGGATTTCTCAGGTTTTTACTACATATGAACACTTTTCACATTCTGCCATGCAACTTAGCTGCTAGCCCTCCTTTCATGCAGAATCTTAAGGTCCTAGCTCATGTCCAAGGCACCAAAGCCAGCTAATAAGTCAATAATCGATACCTAAAACTGGTATTGTACTAATTCTTACTGGCTATTACATCATCTTAGAAGCTTCATCTGTGTTCTACTATGGTGCTTTTAGTGTCTCCGCAAACCGCAGCACGCGACATAGTTTTCAGACGATAAGTACAACCGTTTCAGAGAGAAGAGCGGCCAATGTGATGATCTGGCTTTAAGTCGATTCGATAACAAATGACGAAAACGGACGGGTTTCTCAGGTTTTTACTACATATGAACACTTTTCACATTCTCCCGTGCAACTCGGCTGCTAGTCCTCCTTTCATGCAGATTCTTAAGGTCCTAGCTCATGTCCAAGGCACCAAAGCCAGCTAAAAAGTCAATAATCGATACCTAAAACTTGAATTGTACAACTTCTTACTGGCTATTACATCAACTTAGAAGCTTCATCTGTGTCCTACTATGGTGATTTTAGTGTGTCCGCATACCTCAGCATGCGACATAGCTTTGCAGACGATAAGTACAACCGTTTCAGAGAGAAGAGCGGCCAATGTGACGATCTGGCTTTAAGTCGATTCGATAACAAATGACGAAAACGGACGGATTTCTCAGGTTTTTACTACATATGAACACTTTTAACATTCTCCCGTGCAACTCGGCTGCTAGTCCTCCTTTCATACAGAATCTTAAGGTCCTAGCTCATGTCCAAGGCACCAAAGCCAGCTAAAAAGTCAATAATCGATGCCCAAGTCTTGAATTGTAGTACTTCTTACTGGCTATTACATCAACTTAGAAGCTTCATCTGTGTTCTACTATGGTTTTTTAGTGTCTCCGCATACCGCAGCACGCGACATAGCTTTGCAGACGATAAGTACAACCGTTTCAGAGAGAATAGCGGCCAATGTGACGATCTGGCTTTAGGTCGATTCGATAACAAAAGACGAAAACGGAAGGATTTCCCAGGTTTTTACTACATATGAACACTTTTCATATTCTCCCATGCAAGTCAGCTGCTAGTCCTCCTTTCATGCAGAATCTTAAGGTCCTAGCTCATGTCCAAGGCACCAAAGCCAGATAAAAAGTCAATAATCGATACATAAAACTTGAATTGTACTACCTCTTACTGGCTATTACATCAACTTAGAAGCTTCATCTGTGTTCTACTATGGTTCTTTTAGTGTCTCCACATACCGCAGCACTCGACATAGCTTTGCAGACGATAAGTACAACCGTTTCAGAGAGAAGAGCGGCCAATGTGACGATCTGGCCATAAGACGATTCGATAACCAATGACGAAAACGGACGGATTTCTCAGGTTAATACTACATATTAACACATTTCACATTCTCCCGTGCAACTTTTCTGCTAGTCCTCCTCTCATGCAGATTCGTAAGGTCCTAGCTCATGTCCAAGGCACCAAAGCCAGCAAAAAAGTCAATAATCGATACCTATAACTTGAATTGGATTACTTCTTACTGGCTATTACATCAACTTAGAAGCTTCATCTGTGTTCTACTGTGGTGATTTTAGTGTCTCCGCATACCGCAGCACGTGACATAGCTTTGCAGGCGATAAGAACAACCGATTCAGAGAGAAGAGCGGCCAATGTGACGATCTGGCTTTAAGTCGATTCCATAACAAATGACGAAAACGGACGGATTTCTCAGGTTTTTACTACATATGAACACTTTTCACATTCTCCCTTGCAGCTCGGCTGCTAGTCCTCCTTTCATGCCGAATCTTAAGGTCGTAGCTCATGTCCAAGGCACCAAAGCCAGCTAAAAAGTCAATAATCGATACCTAAAACTTGAGTTGTACTACTTCTTACTGCCTATTACATCTACTTAGAAGCTTCATCTGTGTTCCACTATGGTCCTTTTAGTGTCTCCACATACCGCAGCACGAGACATAGCTTTGCAGACGATAAGTACAACCGTTTCAGAGAGAAGAGCGTCCAATGTCACGATCTGGCTTTAGGTCGATTCGATAACAAATGACGAAAATACAAGGATTTCTCAGGTTTTTACTACATATAAACACTTTTCATATTCTCCCAGGCAAGTCAGCTGCTAGTCCTCCTTTCGTGCAGAATCTTAAGGTCCTAGCTCATGTCCAAGGCACGAAAGCCAGCTAAAAAGTCAATAATCGATACCTAAAACTTGAATTGTACTACCTCTTACTGGCTATTACATCAACTTAGAAGCTTCATCTGTGTTCTACTATGGTGCTTTTAGTGTCTCCACATACCGCAGCACTCGACCTAGCTTTGCAGACGATAAGTACAACCGTTTCAGAGAGAAGAGCGGCCAATGTGACGACCTGGCTTTAAGACGAATCGATAACCAATGACGTAAACGTACGGATTTCTTGGGTTTTTACTACATATGAACACTTTTCTCATTCTCCCGTGCAACTCGGCTGCTAGTCCTCCTTTCATGCAGAATCTTAAGGTCCTAGCTCATGTCCAAGGCACCAAAGCCAGCTAAAAAGTAAATAATCGATATCTAAAATTTCAATTGTACTACTTGTTACTAGCTATTACATCAACTTAGAAGCTTCATCTGTGTTCTACTATGCTGCTTTTAGTGTCTCCGCATACTGCAGCAGGCGACATAGCTTTGCAGACGATAAGTGCAACCGTTTCAGAGAGAAGTGCGCCCAATGTGACGATCAGGCTTTAAGTCGATTCGATAACAAACGACGAAAACGGACGGATTTCTCAGGTTTTTACTACATATGAACACTTTTCACATTCTCCCGTGCAACTCAGCTGCTAGCCCTCCTTTCATGCAGAATCTTAAGGTCCTTGCCCATGTGCAAGGCTCCAAATCCAGCTAAAAAGTCAATAATCGATACCTAAAACTGGTATTGTACTAATTCTTACTGGCTATTACATCATCTTAGAAGCTTCATCTGTGTTCTACTATGGTGATTTTAGTGCCTCCGCATACCACAGCATGCGACATAGCTTTGCAGACGATAAGTTCAACCGTTTCAGAGAGAAGAGCGGCCAATGTGACGATCTGGCTTTAAGTCGATTCGATAACAAATGACGAAAACGGACGGATTTCTCAGGTTTTTACTACATATGAACACTTTTCACATTCTCCCATGCAGCTCGGCTGCTAGTCCTCCTTTCATGCCGAATCTTAAGGTCCTAGCTCATGTCCAAGGCACCAAAGCCAGCTAAAAAGTCAATAATCGATACCTAAAACTTGAGTTGTACTACTTCTTACTGGCCATTACATCAACTTAGAAGCTTCATCTGTGTTCTACTATGGTGCTTTTAGTGTCTCCACATACCGCAGCACTCGACCTAGCTTTGCAGACGATAAGTACAACCGTTTCAGAGAGGAGAGCGGCCAATGTCACGATCTGGCTTTAGGTCGATTCGATAACAAATGACGAAAATACAAGGATTTCTCAGGTTTTTACTACATATAAACACTTTTCATATTCTCCCAGGCAAGTCAGATGCTAGTCCTCCTTTCGTGCAGAATCTTAAGGTCCTAGCTCATGTCCAAGGCACGAAAGCCAGCTAAAAAGTCAATAATCGATACCTAAAACTTGAATTGTACTACCACTTACTGGCCATTACATCAACTTAGAAGCTTCATCTGTGTTCTACTATGGTGCTTTTAGTGTCTCCACATACCGCAGCACTCGACCTAGCTTTGCAGACGATAAGTACAACCGTTTCAGAGAGAAGAGCGGCCAATGTGACGACCTGGCTTTAAGACGATTCGATAACAAATGACGAAAACGGACGGGTTTCTCAGGTTTTTACTACATATGAACACTTTTCACATTCTCCCGTGCAACTCGGCTGCTAGTCCTCCTTTCATGCAGATTCTTAAGGTCCTAGCTCATGTCCAAGGCACGAAAGCCAGATAATAAGTCAATAATCGATACCTAAAACTTGAATTGTACTACCTCCTACTGGCTATAACATCAACTTAGAAGCTTCATCTGTGTTCTACTATGGTGCTTTTAGTGTCTCTACATACCGCAGCACTCGACATAGCTTTGCAGACGATAAGTACAACCGTTTCAGAGAGAAGAGCGGCCAATGTGACGATCTGGCTTTAAGACGATTCGATAACCAATGACGAAAACGTACATATTTCTCGGGTTTTTACTATATATGAACACTTTTCACATTCTCCCGTGCAACTCGGCTGCTAGTCCTCCTTTCATGCCGAATCTTAAGGTCCTAGCTCATGTCCAAGGCACCAAAGCCAGCTAAAAAGTCAATAATCGATATCTAAAATTTCAATTGTACTACTTCTTACTAGCTATTACATCAACTTAGAAGCTTCATCTGTGTTCTACTATGCTGCTTTTAGTGTCTCCGCATACTGCAGCAGGCGACATAGCTTTGCAGACGATAAGTGCAACCGTTTCATAAAGAAGAGCACCCAATGTGACGATCAGGCTTTAAGTCGATTTGATAACAAACGACGAAAACGGACGGATTTCTCAGGTTTTTACTTCATATGAACACTTTTCACTTTCTCCCGTGCAACTCGGCTGCTAGTCCTGCTTTCATGCAGAATCTTAAGGTCCTAGCATATGTCCAAGGCACCAAAGCCAGCTAAAAATTCAATAATCGATACCTAAAACTGGAATTGTACTACTTCTTACTGGCTATTACATCAACTTAGAAGCTTCATCTATGTTCTACTATGGTGCTTTTAGTGTCTCCGCATACCGAAGCACGCGACATAGCTTTCAGACGATAAGTACAGCCGTTTCAGAGAGAAGGGCGGACAATGTTACGATCTGGCCATTAGTCGACTCGATAACAAAAGACGAAAACGGATGGATTTCTCAGGTTAATACTACACATGAGCACATTCCACATTCTCCCGTGCAACTCTTCTGCTAGTCTCCCTCTCATGCAGATTCTTAGGGTCCTAGCTCATGTTCAAGGCACCAAAGCCAGCTAAAAAGTCAATAATCGATACCTAAAACTTGAATTGTACTACTTCTTACTGGCTATTACATCAACTTAGAAGCTTCATCTGTGTCCTACTATGGTGCTTTTAGTGTCTCCACATACCGCAGCACGCGACATAGCTTTGCAGACGATAAGTACAACCGTTTCAGAGAGAAGAGCGGCCAATGTGACGATCTGGCTTGAAGTCGATTCGATAATATATGACGAAAACGGACGGATTTCTCAGGTTTTTACTACATATGAACACTTTTCACATTCTCCCGTGCAACTCGGCTGCTACTCCTCCTTTCATACAGAATCTTAAGGTCCTAGCTCATTTCCAAGGCACCAAAGCCAGCAAAAAAGTCAATATTCGATGCCCAATTCTTGAATTGTAGTACTTCTTACTGGCTATTACATCAACTTAGAAGCTTCATCTGTGTTCCACTATGGTGCTTTTAGTGTCTCCACGTACCGCAGCACGAGACACAGCTTTGCAGACGATAAGTACAACCGTTTCAGAGAGAAGAGCGGCCAATGTGACGATCTGGCTTTAGGTCGATTCGATAACAAATGACGAAAGCGGAAGGATTTCTCAGGTTTTTACTACATATGAACACTTTTCTTATTCCCCCAGGCAAGTCAGCTGCTAGTCCTCCTTTCATGCAGAATCTTAAGGTCCTAGCTCATGTCCAAGGCACGAAAGCCGGATAAAAAGTCAATAATCGATACCTAAAACTTGAATTGTACTACCTCTTACTGGCTATTACATCAACTTAGAAGCTTCATCTGTGTTCTACTATGGTGCTTTTAGTGTCTCTACATACCGCAGCACTCGACATAGCTTTGCAGACGATAAGTACAACCGTTTCAGAGAGAAGAGCGGCCAATGTGACGACCTGGCTTTAAGACGATTCGATAACCAATGACGAAAACGTACATATTTCTCGGGTTTTTACTACATATGAACACTTTTCACATTCTCCCGTGCAACTCGGCTGCTAGTCCTCCTTTCATGCAGAATCTTAACGTCCTAGCTCATGTCCAAGGCACCAAAGCCAGCTAAAAAGTCAATAATCGATATCTAAAATTTCAATTGTACTACTTCTTACTAGCTATTACATCAACTTAGAAGCTTCATCTGTGTTCTACTATGCTGCTTTTAGTGTCTCCGCATACTGCAGCAGGCGACATAGCTTTGCAGACGATAAGTGCAACCGTTTCATAGAGAAGAGCGCCCAATGTGACGATCAGGCTTTAAGTCGATTTGATAACAAACGACGAAAACGGACGGATTTCTCAGGTTTCTACTTCATATGAACACTTTTCACTTTCTCCCGTGCAATTCGGCTGCTAGTCCTGCTTTCATGCAGAATCTTAAGGTCCTAGCTCATGTCCAAGGCACCAAAGCCAGCTAAAAATTCAATAATCGATACCTAAAACTGGAATTGTACTACTTCTTACTGGCTATTACATCAACTTAGAAGCTTCATCTATGTTCTACTATGGTGCTTTTAGTGTCTCCGCATACCGAAGCACGCGACATAGCTTTCAGACGATAAGTACAGCCGTTTCAGAGAGAAGGGCGGACAATGTTACGATCTGGCCATTAGTCGACTCGATAACAAAAGACGAAAACGGATGGATTTCTCAGGTTAATACTACACATGAGCACATTCCACATTCTCCCGTGCAACTTTTCTGCTAGTCTCCCTCTCATGCAGATTCTTAGGGTCCTAGCTCATGTTCAAGGCACCAAAGCCAGCTAAAAAGTCAATAATCGATACCTAAAACTTGAATTGTACTACTTCTTACTGGCTATTACATCAACTTAGAAGCTTCATCTGTGTCCTACTATGGTGCTTTTAGTGTCTCCACATACCGCAGCACGCGACATAGCTTTGCAGACGATAAGTACAACCGTTTCAGAGAGAAGAGCGGCCAATGTGACGATCTGGCTTGAAGTCGATTCGATAATATATGACGAAAACGGACGGATTTCTCAGGTTTTTACTACATATGAACACTTTTCACATTCTCCCGTGCAACTCGGCTGCTACTCCTCCTTTCATACAGAATCTTAAGGTCCTAGCTCATTTCCAAGGCACCAAAGCCAGCTAAAAAGTCAATAATCGATGCCCAATTCTTGAATTGTAGTACTTCTTACTGGCTATTACATCAACTTAGAAGCTTCATCTGTGTTCCACTATGGTGCTTTTAGTGTCTCCACGTACCGCAGCACGAGACACAGCTTTGCAGACGATAAGTACAACCGTTTCAGAGAGAAGAGCGGACAATGTGACGATCTGGCTTTAAGTCGATTCGATAACAAATGACGAAAACGGAAGGATTTCTCAGGTTTTTACTACATATGAACACTTTTCTTATTCCCCCAGGCAAGTCAGCTGCTAGTCCTCCTTTCATGCAGAATCTTAAGGTCCTAGCTCATGTCCAAGGCACGAAAGCCAGATAAAAAGTCAATAATCGATACCTAAAACTTGAATTGTACTACCTCTTACTGGCTATTACATCAACTTAGAAGCTTCATCTGTGTTCTACTATGGTGCTTTTAGTGTCTCTACATACCGCAGCACTCGACATAGCTTTGCAGACGATAAGTACAACCGTTTCAGAGAGAAGAGCGGCCAATGTGACGATCTGGCTTTAAGACGATTCGATAACCAATGACGAAAACGTACGTATTTCTCGGGTTTTTACTACATATGAACACTTTTCACATTCTCCCGTGCAACTCGGCTGCTAGTCCTCCTTTCATGCAGAATCTTAACGTCCTAGCTCATGTCCAAGGCACCAAAGCCAGCTAAAAAGTCAATAATCGATATCTAAAATTTCAATTGTACTACTTCTTACTAGCTATTACATCAACTTAGAAGCTTCATCTGTGTTCTACTATGCTGCTTTTAGTGTCTCCGCATACTGCAGCAGGCGACATAGCTTTGCAGACGATAAGTGCAACCGTTTCATAGAGAAGAGCGCCCAATGTGACGATCAGGCTTTAAGTCGATTTGATAACAAACGACGAAAACGGACGGATTTCTCAGGTTTTTACTTCATATGAACACTTTTCACTTTCTCCCGTGCAACTCGGCTGCTAGTCCTCCTTTCATGCAGAATCTTAAGGTCCTAGCTCATGTCCAAGGCACCAAAGCCAGCTAAAAATTCAATAATCGATACCTAAAACTGGAATTGTACTACTTCTTACTGGCTATTACATCAACTTAGAAGCTTCATCTGTGTTCAACTATGGTGCTTTAAGTGTCTCCGCATACCACAGCACGCGACATAGCATTGCAGACGATAACTACAACAGCGTCAGAGGGAAGAGCGGCCAATGTGACGATGTGGCTTTAAGTCGATTCCATAACAAATGACGAAAACGGACGGATTTCTCAGGTTTTTACTACATATGAACACTTTTCACATTCTCCCGTGCAACTCAGCTGCTAACCCTCCTTTCATGCAGAATCTTAAGGTCCTAGCTCATGTCCAAGGCACCAAAGCCAGCTAAAAGTCAATAATCGATACCTAAAACTGGTATTGTACTAATTCTTACTGGCTATTACATCATCTTAGAAGCTTCATCTGTGTTCTACAATGGTGCTTTTAGTGTCTCCGTATACCGCAGCACGAGACATAGCTTTCAGACGATAAGTACAACCGTTTCGGAGAGAAGAGCGGCCAATGTGACGATCTGGCTTTAAGTTGATTCGATAACAAATGACAAAACCGACGGACTTCTCAGGTTTTTAATACATATGAACACTTTTCACATTCTCCCGTGCAACTCGGCTGCTAGTCCTCCTTTCATGCAGAATCTTAAGGTCCTAGCTCATGTCCAAGGCACCGGACCCAGTTAAAAAGTCAATAATCGATATCTAAAATTCCAATTGTACTACTTCTTACTAGCTATTACATCAACTTAGAAGCTTCATCTGTGTTCTACTATGGTGCTTTTAGTGTCTCCGCATACCGCAGCACACGACATAGCTTTGCAGACGATAAGTACAACCGTTTCAGAGAGAAGAGCGGCCAATGTCACGATCCGGTTTTGAGTCGATTCGATTACAAATTACGAAAATGGACGGATTTCTCAGGTTTTTACTACATATGAAAACTTTTCACATCCTCCCGTGCAACTCGGCTGCTAGTCCTCCTTTCATGCAGAATCTTAAGGTCCTAGCTCATGTCCAAGGCACCAAATCCAGCTAAAAAGTCAATAATCGATACCTAAAAGTTGAATTTTTCTACCTCTTACTAGCTATTACATCAACTTAGAAGCTTCATGTGTGTTCTACTATGGTGCTTTTAGTGTCTCCACATACCGCGGCACGCGACATAGCTTTGCAGACGATAAGTACAACCGTTTCAGAGAGAAGAGCGGCCAATGTGACGATCCCTGCTTTAAGACGAATCGATAACCAATGACGAAAACGTATGGATTTCTCAGATTTTTACTACATATGAACACTTTTCACATTCTCCCGTACAACTCGCCTGCTAGTCCTTCTTTCATGCAGAATCTTAAGGTCCTAGCTCATGTCCAAGGCACCAAAGCCAGCTACAAAGTCAATAATCGATACCTAAAACTTGAATTGTACTACTTCTTACTGGCTATTACATCATCTTAGAAGCTTCATCTGTGTTCTACTATGGTGCTTTTAGTGTCTCCGCATACCGCAGCACGCGACATAGCTTTGCAGACGATAAGTACAACCGTTTCAGAGAGAAGAGCGGCCAATGTGACGATCTGGCTTTAAGTCGATTCGATAACAAATGACGAAAACGGACGGATTTCTCAGGTTTTTACTACATATGAACACTTTTCACATTCTCCCGTGCAATTCGGCTGCTAGTCCTCCTTTCATGCAGAATCTTAAGGTCCTAGCTCATGTCCAAGGCACCAAGGCCAGCTAAAAAGTCAATAATCGATACCTAAAACTTGAGTTGTACTAATTCTTACTGGCTATTACATCATCTTAGAAGCTTCATCTGTGTTCTACTATAGTGCTTTTAGTGTCTCCGCATACCGCAGCACGCGACATAGCTTTCAGACGATAAGTACAACCGTTTCAGAGACAAGAGCTGCCAATGTGATGATCTGGCTTTAAGTCGATTCGATAACAAATGACGAAAACGGACGGATTTCTCAGGTTTTTACTACATATGAACACGTTTCACATTCTCCCGTGCAACTCGGCTGCTAGTCCTCCTTTCATGCAGAATCTTATGGTCCTAGCTCATGTCCAAGGCACCAAAGCCAGCTAAAAAGTCAATAATCGATACCTAAAACTTGTGTTGTACTACTTCTTACTGGCTGTTACATCATCTTAGAAGCTTCATCTGTGTTCTACTATGGTGCTTTTAGTGTCTCCGCATACCGCAGCACGCGACATAGCTTTGCAGACGATAAGTACAACCGTTTCAGAGAGAAGAGCGGCCAATGTGACGATCTGGCATTAAGTCGATTCGATAACAAATGACGAAAACGGACGGATTTCTCCGGTTTTTACTACATATGAACACTTTACACATTCTCCCGTGCAATTCGGCTGCTAATCCTCCTTTCATGCAGAATCTTAATGTCCTAGGTCATGTCCAAGGCACCAAAGCCAGCTAAAAAGTCAATAATCGATACCTAAAACTGGTATTGTAATAATTCTTACTGGCTATTACATCATCTTAGAAGCTTCATCTGTGATCTACTATGGTGCTTTTAGTGTCTCCGCATACCGCAGCACGCGACATAGCTTTCAGACGATAAGTACAACCGTTTCAGAGAGAAGAGCGGTAAATGTGACGATCTGGCTTTAAGTCGATTCGATAACAAATGTCGAAAACGGACGGATTTCACAGGTATTTACTACATATGAACACTTTTCACATTGTCCCGTGAAACTCGGCTGCTAGTCCTCCTTACATGCAGAATCTTAAGGTCCTAGCTCATATCCAAGGCACCAAAGCCAGCTAAAAAGTCAATAATCGATATCTAAAATTTCAATTATACTACTTCTTACTAGCTATGACATCAACATAGAAGCTTCATCTGTGTTCTAGTATGGTGCTTTTAGTGTCTCCACATTCCGCAGCACGCGACATAGCTTTGCAGACGATATGTACAACCGTTTCAGAGAGAAGAGATGCCAATGTGACGACCTGGCTTTAAGTCGATTCCATAAAAAATGACGAAAACGGACGGATTTCGCAGGTTTTTACTACATATCAACACTTTTCACAATCTCCCGTGCAATTCGGCTGCTAGTCCTCCTTTCATGCAGAATCTTAAGGTCCTAGCTCATGTGCAAGGCACCAAAGCCAGCTAAACACATAATAATCGATACCTAAAACCGGTATTGTACTAATTCTTACTGGCTATTACATCATCTTAGAAGCTTCATCTGTGTTCTACTATGGTGCTTTTAGTGTCTCCGCATACCGCAGCACGCGACATAGCTTTGCAGACGATAAGTACAACCGTTTCAGAGAGAAGTGCGGCCAATGTGATGATCTGGCTTTAAGTCGATTCGATAACAAATGACGAAAACGGACGGATTTCTCAGGTTTTTACTACATATGAACACTTTTCACATTCTCCCGTGCAATTCGGCTGCTAGTCCTGCTTCCATGCAGAATCTTAAGGTCCTAGCTCATGTCCAAGGCACCAAAGCCAGCTAAAAAGTCAATAATCGAAACCTAAAACTGGTATTGTACTAATTCTTACTGGCTATTACATCATCTTAGAAGCTTCATCTGTGTTCTACTATGGTCCTTTTAGTGTCTCTGCATACCGCAGCACGCGACATTCCTTTCAGACGATAAGTACAACCGTTTCGGAGAGAAGAGCGGCCAATGTGACGATCTGGCTATAAGTCGTTCGATAACAAATGACGAAAACGAACGGGTTTCTCAGGTTTTTAGAACATATGAACACTTTTCACATTCTCCCGTGCAACTCGGCTGCTAGTCCCCCTTTCATGCAGATTCTTAAGGTCCTAGCTCATGTCCAAGGCACCAAAGCCAGCTAAAAAGTCAATAATCGATATCTAAAATTTAAATTGTACTACTTCTTACTAGCTATTACATCAACTTAGAAGCTTCATCTGTGTTCTACTATGGTGCTTTTAGTGTCACCACATACCGCAGCACGCGACATAGCTTTGCAGACGATAAGTACAACAGTTTCAGAGAGAAGAGCGGCCAATGTGACGATCTGGCTTTAAGTCGATTCGATAACAAAAGACGAAAACGGACGGATTTCTCAGGTTAATACTACATATTAACACTTTTCACATTCTCCCGTGCAACTTTTCTGCTTGTCCTCCTCTCATGCGGAATCGTAAGGACATAGCTCATGTCCAAGGCACCAAAGCCAGCTAAAAAGTCAATAATCGATACACAAAACTTGAATTGTACCACTTCTTACTGGCTATTACATCAACTTAGAAGCTTCATCTGTGTGCTACTATGGTGATTTTAGTGTCTCCGCATACCACAGCATGCGACATAGCTTTGCAGACGATAAGTACAACCGTTTCAGAGAGAAGAGCGGCCAATGTGACGATCTGGCTTTAAGTCGATTCGATAACAAATGACGAAAACGGACGGATTTCTCAGGTTTTTACTACATATGAACACTTTTCACATTCTCCTATGCAACTCGGCTGCTAGTCCTCCTTTCATGCCGAATCTTAAGGTCCTAGCTCATGTCCAAGGCACCAAAGCCAGCTAAAAAGTCAATAATCGATGCCCAAATCTTGAATTGTACTACTTCTTACTGGCTATTACATCAACTTAGAAGCTTCATCTGTGTTCTACTATGGTTATTTTGGTGTCTCCGCATACCGCAGCACGCGACATAGCTTTGCAGACGATAAGTACATCCGTTTCAGAGAGAAGAGTGGCCAATGTGACGATCCGGCTTTAAGTCGATTCGATAACAAATGACGAAAATGGACGGATTTCTCAGGTTTTTACTACATATGAAGACTTTTCACATCCTAACGTGCAGCTCGGCTGCTAGTCCTCCTTTCATGCAGAATCTTAAGGTCCTAGCTCATGTCCAAGGCTCCAAAGCCAGCTAAAAAGTCAATAATCGATATCTAAAATTTCAATTGTACTACTTCTTACTAGCTATTACATCAACTTAGAAGCTTCATCTGTGTTCTACTATGCTGCATTTTGTGTCTCCGCATACTGCAGCACACGACATAGCTTTGCAGACGATAAGTGCAACCGTTTCAGAGAGAAGAGCGGCCAATGTCACGATCTGGCTTTAGGTCGATTCGAAAACAAATGACGAAAACGTACCGATTTCTCGCGTTTTTACTACATATGAACACTTTTCACTTTCTCCCGTGCAACTCGGCTGCTTGTCCTGCTTTCATGCAGAATCTTATGGTCCTAGCTCATGTCCAAGGCACCAAAGCCAGCTAAAAATTTAATAATCGATACCTTAAACTTGAATTGTATTACTTCTTACTGGCTATTACATCAACTTATAAGCTTCATCTGTGTTCTACTATGGTGCTTTTAGTGTCTCCACATACCGCAGCACTCGACATAGCTTTGCAGACGATAAGTACAACCGTTTCAGAGAGAAGAGCGGCCAATGTGACGATCTGGCTTTAAGACGATTCGATAACCAATGACGAAAACGTACGGATTTCTCGGGTTTTTACTACATATGAACACTTTTCACTTTCTCCCATGCAACTCGGCTGCTAGTCCTCCGTTCATGCAGAATCTTAAGGTCCTAGCTCATGTCCAAGGCTCCAAAGCCAGCTAAAAAGTCAATAATCGATATCTAAAATTTCAATTGTACTACTTCTTACTAGCTATTACATCAACTCAGAATCTTCATCTGTGTTCTACTATGCTGCTTTTAGTGTCTCCGCATACTGCAGCACGCAACATAGCTTTGCAGACGATAAGTGCAACCGTCTCAGAGAGAAGAGCGCCCTATGTGACGATCAGGCTTTAAGTCGATTCGATAACAAACGACGAAAACGGACGGATTTCTCAGGTTTTTACTACATATGAACACTTTTCACATTCTCCAGTGCAACTCGGCTGCTAGTCCTGCTTTCATGCAGAATCTTAAGGTCCTAGCTCATGTCCAAGGCACAAAAGCCAGCTAAAAACTCAATAATCGATACCTAAAACTGGAATTGTACTACTTCTTACTGGCTATTACATCAACTTAGAAGCTTCACCTGTGTTCTACTATGGTTATTTTGGTGTCTCCGCATACCGCAGCACGCGACATAGCTTTGCAGACGATAAGTACATCCGTTTCAGAGAGAAGAGTGGCCAATGTGACGATCTGGCTTTAAGTCGATTCGATAACAAATGACGAAAATGGACGGATTTCTCAGGTTTTTACTACATATGAAAACTTTTTACATCCTAACGTGCAGCTCGGCTGCTAGTCCTCCTTTCATGCAGAATCTTAAGGTCCTAGCTCATGTCCAAGGCACCAAAGCCAGCTAAAAAGTCAATAATCGATATCTAAAATTTCAATTGTACTACCTCTTACTAGCTATTACATCAACTTAGAAGCTTCATCTGTTTTCTACTATGCTGCTTTTAGTGTCTCCGCATACTGCAGCACGCGACATAGCTTTGCAGACGATAAGTGCAACCGTTTCAGAGAGAAGAGCGCCCAATGTTACGATCAGGCTTTAAGTCGATTCGATAACAAACGACGAAAACGGACGGATTTCTCAGGTTTTTACTACATATGAACACTTTTCACATTCTTCAGTGCAACTCGGCTGCTAGTCCTTCTTTCATACAGAATCTTAAGGTCCTAGCTCATGTCCAAGGCACCAAAGCCAGCTAAAAAGTCAATAATCGATACCTAAAACTGGAATTGTACTACTTCTTACTGGCTATTACATCAACTTAGAAGCTTCATCTGTGTTCTACTATGGTGCTTTTAGTGTCTCCACATACCGCAGCACGCGACATAGCTTTCAGACGATAAGTACAGCCGATTCAGAGAGAAGGGCGGACAATATTACGATCTGGCCTTTAGTCGACTCGATAACAAAAGACGAAAACGGACGGATTTCTCAGGTTAATACTACATATGAGCACATTTCACATTCTCCCGTGCAACTTTTCTGCTAGTCTCCCTCTCATACAGATTCTTAGGGTCCTAGCTCATGTCCAAGGCACCAAAGCCAGCTAAAAATTCAATAATCGATACCTAAAACTTGACTTGTACTACTTCTTACTGGCTATTACATCAAATTAGAAGCTTCATCTGTGTCCTACTAAGGTGATTTTAGTGTCTCCACATACCGCAGCACGCGACATAGCTTTGCAGACGATAAGTACAACCGTTTCAGAGAGAAGAGCGGCCAATGTGACGATCCGGCTTTAAGTCGATTCGGTAATATATGACGATAACGAACGGATTTCGCAGGTTTTTACTACATATGAACACTTTTCACAATCTCCCGTGCAATTCGGTAGCTAGTCCTCCTTTCATGCAGAATCTTAAGGTCCTAGCTCATGTGCAAGGCACCAAAGCCAGCTAAACACTTAATAATCGATACCTAAAACTGGTATTGTACTAATTCTTACTGGCTATTACATCATCTTAGAAGCTTCATCTGTGTTCTACTATGATCCTTTTAGTGTCTCTGCATACCGCAGCACGCGACATACCTTTCAGACGATAAGTACAACCGTTTCGGAGAGAAGAGCGGCCAATGTGACGATCTGGCTTTAAGTCGATTCGATAACAAATGACGAAAACGGACGGGTTTCTCAGGTTTTTACTACATGTGAACACTTTTCACATTGTCCCGTGCAACTCGGCTGCTAGTCCTCCTTTCATGCAGAATCTTAAGGTCCTAGCTCATGTCCAAGTCACGAAAGCCAGCTAAAACGTCAATAATCGATACCTAAAACTTGAATTGTACTACCTCTTACTGGCTATTACATCAACTTAGAAGCTTCATCTGTGTTCTACTATGGTGATTTTAGTGTCTCCACATACCGCAGCACTCGACATAGCTTTGCAGACGATAAGTACAACCGTTTCAGAGAGAAGAGCGGCCAATGTGACGATCTGGCTTTAAGACGATTCGATAACCAATGACGAAAACGTACGGATTTCTCGGGTTTTTACTACATATGAACACTTTTCACTTTCTCCCGTGCAACTCGGCTGCTAGTCCTGCTTTCATGCAGAATCTTAAGGTCCTAGCTCATGTCCAAGGCACCAAAGCCAGCTAAAAATTTAATAATCGATACCTTAAACTTGAATTGTACTACCTCTTACTGGCTATTACATCAACTTATAAGCTTCATCTGTGTTCTACAATGGTGCTTTTAGTGTCTCCACATACCGCAGCACTCGACATAGCTTTGCAGACAATAAGTACAACCGTTTCAGAGAGAAGAGCGGCCAATGTGACGATCTGGCTTTAAGACGATTCGATAACCAATGACGAAAACGTACGGATTTCTCGGGTTTTTACTACATATGAACACTTTTCACTTTCTCCCGTGCAACTCGGCTGCTAGTCCTCCTTTCATGCAGAATCTTAAGGTCCTAGCTCATGTCCAAGGCACCAAAGCCAGCTAAAAAGTCAATTATCGATATCTAAAATTTCAGTTGTACTACTTCTTACTAGCTATTACATCAACTTAGAAGCTTCATCTGTGTTCTACTATGTTGCTTTTAGTGTCTCCGCATATTGCAGCACGCGACATAGCTCTGCAGACGTAAAGTGCAACCGTTTCAGAGAGAAGAGCGCCCAATGCGACGATCAGGCTTCAAGTCGATTCGATAACAAACGACGAAAACGGACGGATTTCTCAGGTTTTTACTACATATGAACACTTTTCACATTCTCCAGTGCAACTCGGCTGCTAGTCCTGCTTTCATACAGAATCTTAAGGTCCTAGCTCATGTCCAAGGCACCAAAGCCAGCTAAAAAGTCAATAATCGATACCTAAAACTGGAATTGTACTACTTCTTACTGGCTATTACATCAACTTAGAAGCTTCATCTGTGTTCTACTATGGTGCTTTTAGTGTCTCCACATACCGCAGCACGCGACATAGCTTTCAGACGATAAGTACAGCCGTTTCAGAGAGAAGGGCGGACAATGTTACTATCTGGCCTTTAGTCGACTCGATAACAAAAGACGAAAACGGACGGATTTCTCAGGTTAATACAACATATGAGCACATTTCACATTCTCCCGTGCACCTTTTCTGATAGTCTCCCTCTCATGCAGATTCTTAGGGTCCTAGCTCATGTCCAAGGCACCAAAGCCAGCTAAAAAGTCAATAATCGATACCTAAAACTTGACTTGTACTACTTCTTACTGGCTATTACATCAAATTAGAAGCTTCATCTGTGTCCTACTAAGGTGATTTTAGTGTCTCCACATACCGCAGCACGCGACATAGCTTTGCAGACGATAAGTACAACCGTTTCAGAGAGGAGAGCGGACAATGTGACGATCTGGCTTTAAGTCGATTCGTTAACAAATGACGATGGCGAACGGATCTCTCAGGTTTTTACTACATATGACCACTTTTCACAAACTCCCGTGCAACTCGGCTGCTAGTCCTCCTTTCATGCAGAATCTTAAGGTCCTAGCTCATGTCCAAGGCACCAAAGCCAGCTACAAAGTCAATAATCGATACCTAAAACTTGAATTGTACTACTTCTTACTGGCTATTACATCAACTTAGAAGCTTCATCTGTGTTCTACTATGGTGCTTTAAGTGTCTGCGCATACCGCAGCACACGACATAGCATTGCAGACGATAAGTACAACAGCGTCAGAGGGAAGAGCGGCCAATGTGACGATCTGGCTTTAAGTCGATTCCATAACAAATGACGAAAACGAACGGATTTCTCAGGTTTTTATTACATATGAACACTTTTCACAATCTCCCGTGCAACTCGGCTGCTAGTCCTCCTTTCATGCAGAATCTTAAGGTCCTAGCTCATGTCCAAGGCACCAAAGCCAGCTAAAAAGTCAATAATCGATATCTAAAATTCCAATTGTACTACTTCTTACTAGCTATTACATCAACTTAGAAGCTTCATCTGTGTTCTACTATGATGATTTTAGTGTCTCCGCATACCGCAGCACGCGACATAGCTTTGCAGACGATAAGTACAAAGGTTTCAGAGAGAAGAGCGGCCAATGTCACGATCCGGTTTTAAGTCGATTCGATAACAAATGACGAAAACGGACGGATTTCTCAGGTTTTTACTACATATGAACACTTTTCACATTCTCCCGTACAACTCGGCTGCTAGTCCTTCTTTCATGCAGAATCTTAAGGTCCTAGCTAATGTCCAAGGCACCAAAGCCAGCTACAAAGTCAATAATCGATACCTTAAACTTGAATTGTACTACTTCTTACTGGCTATTACATCAACTTAGAAGCTTCATCTGTGTTCTACTATGGTGCATTTAGTGTCTCTACATACCGCAGCACGCGACATAGCTTTGCAGACGATAAGTACAACCGTTTCAGAGAGGAGAGCGGCCAATGTGACGATCTGGCTTTAAGTCGATTCGTTAACAAATGACGATGGCGAACGGATATCTCAGGTTTTTACTACATATGAACACTTTTCACAATCTCCCGTGCAACTCGGCTGCTAGTCCTCCTTTCATGCAGAATCTTAAGGTCCTAGCTCATGTCCAAGGCACCAAAGCCAGCTGAAAGTCAATAATCGATAAGTAAAACTTGAATTGTACTACTTCTTACTGGCTATTACATCAACTTAGAAGCTTCATCCGTGTTTTACTATGGTATTTTTAGTGTCTCCGCATACCGCAGCACACGACATAGCTTTGCAGACGATAAGTACAACCGTTTCAGAGAGAAGAGCGGCCAATGTGACGATCTGGCTTTAAGTCGATTCGATAACAAAAGACGAAAACGGACGGATTTCTCAGGTTAATACTACATATTAACACTTTTCACATTCTCCCGTGCAACTTTTCTGCTAGTCCTCCTCTCATGCAGATTCGTAAGGTCATAGCTCATGTCCAAGGCACCAAAGCCAGCTAAAAAGTCAATAATCGATACCTAAAACTTGAATTGTACTACTTCTTACTCTCTATTACATCATATTAGAAGCTTCATCTGTGTTCTACTATGGTGCTTTTAGTGTCTCCACATACCGCAGCACGCGACATAGCTTTGCAGACGATAAGTACAACCGTTTCAGAGAGAAGAGCGGCCAATGTGACGATCTGGCTTTAAGTCGATTCGATAAAAAAAGACGAAAACGGACGGATTTCTCAGGTTAATACTACATATTAACACTTTTCACAATCTCCCGTGCAATTCGGCTGCTAGTCCTCCTTTCATGCAGAATCTTAAGGTCCTAGCTCATGTGCAAGGCACCAAAGCCAGCTAAACACATAATAATCGATACCTAAAACTGGTATTGTACTAATTCTTACTGGCTATTACATCATCTTAGAAGCTTCATCTGTGTTCTACTATGGTGCTTTTAGTGTCTCCGCATACCGCAGCACGCGACATAGCTTTGCAGACGATAAGTACAACCGTTTCAGAGAGAAGAGCGGCCAATGTGATGATCTGGCTTTAAGTCGATTCGATAACAAATGACGAAAACGGACGGATTTCTCAGGTTTTTACTACATATGAACACTTTCCACATTCTCCCGTGCAATTCGGCTGCTAGTCCTGCTTCCATGCAGAATCTTAAGGTCCTAGCTCATGTCCAAGGCACCAAAGCCAGCTAAAAAGTCAATAATCGAAACCTAAAACTGGTATTGTACTAATTCTTACTGGCTATTACATCATCTTAGAAGCTTCATCTGTGTTCTACTATGGTCCTTTTAGTGTCTCTGCATACCGCAGCACGCGACATACCTTTCAGACGATAAGTACAACCGTTTCGGAGAGAAGAGCGGCCAATGTGACGATCTGGCTATAAGTCGTTCGATAACAAATGACGAAAACGGACGGGTTTCTCAGGTTTTTAGAACATATGAACACTTTTCACATTCTCCCGTGCAACTCGGCTGCTACTCCCCCTTTCATGCAGATTCTTAAGGTTCTAGCTCATGTCCAAGGCACCAAAGCCAGCTAAAAAGTCAATAATCGATATCTAAAATTTAAATTGTACTACTTCTTACTAGCTATTACATCAACTTAGAAGCTTCATCTGTGTTCTACTATGGTGCTTTTAGTGTCCCCACATACCGCAGCACGCGACATAGCTTTGCAGACCATAAGTACAACCGTTTCAGAGAGAAGAGCGGCCAATGTGACGATCTGGCTTTAAGTCGATTCGATAACAAAAGACGAAAACGGACGGATTTCTCAGGTTAATACTACATATTAACACTTTTCACATTCTCCCGTGCAACTTTTCTGCTAGTCCTCCTCTCATGCAGAATCGTAAGGACATAGCTCATGTCCAAGGCACCAAAGCCAGCTAAAAAGTCAATAATCGATACACAAAACTTGAATTGTACCACTTCTTACTGGCTATTACATCAACTTAGAAGCTTCATCTGTGTCCTACTATGGTGATTTTAGTGTCTCCGCATACCACAGCATGCGACATAGCTTTGCAGACGATAGGTACAACCGTTTCAGAGAGAAGAGCGGCCAATGTGACGATCTGGCTTTAAGTCGATTCGATAACAAATGACGAAAACGGACGGATTTCGCAGGTTTTTACTACATATGAACACTTTTCACATTCTCCTATGCAACTCGGCTGCTAGTCCTCCTTTCATGCCGAATCTTAAGGTCCTAGCCCATGTCCAAGGCACCAAAGCCAGCTAAAAAGTCAATAATCGATGCCCAAATCTTGAATTGTACTACTTCTTACTGGCTATTACATCAACTTAGAAGCTTCATCTGTGTTCTACTATGGTTATTTTGGTGTCTCCGCATACCGCAGCACGCGACATAGCTTTGCAGACGATAAGTACATCCGTTTTAGAGAGAAGAGTGGCCAATGTGACGATCCGGCTTTAAGTCGATTCGATAACAAATGACGAAAATGGACGGATTTCTCAGGTTTTTACTACATATGAAGACTTTTCACATCCTAACGTGCAGCTCGGCTGCTAGTCCTCCTTTCATGCAGAATCTTAAGGTCCTAGCTCATGTCCAAGGCACCAAAGCCAGCTAAAAAGTCAATAATCGATATCTAAAATTTCAATTGTACTACTTCTTACTAGCTATTACATCAACTTAGAAGCTTCATCTGTGTTCTACTATGCTGCATTTAGTGTCTCCGCATACTGCAGCACGCGACATAGCTTTGCAGACGATAAGTGCAACCGTTTCAGAGAGAAGAGCGGCCAATGTCACGATCTGGCTTTAGGTCGATTCGAAAACAAATGACGAAAACGGAAGGATTTCTCAGGTTTTTACTACATATGAATACTTTTCATATTCTCCCAGGCAAGTCAGCTGCTAGTCCTCCTTTCATGCAGAATCTTAAGGTCCTAGCTCATGTCCAAGTCACGAAAACCAGCTAAAACGTCAATAATCGATACCTAAAACTTGAATTGTTCTACCACTTACTGGCTATTACATCAACTTAGAAGCTTCATCTGTGTTCTACTATGGTGATTTTAGTGTCTCCACATACCGCAGCACTCGACATAGCTTTGCAGACGATAAGTACAACCGTTTCAGAGAGAAGAGCGGCCAATGTGACGATCTGGCTTTAAGACGATTCGATAACCAATGACGAAAACGTACCGATTTCTCGCGTTTTTACTACATATGAACACTTTTCACTTTCTCCCGTGCAACTCGGCTGCTTGTCCTGCTTTCATGCAGAATCTTAAGGTCCTAGCTCATGTCCAAGGCACCAAAGCCAGCTAAAAATTTAATAATCGATACCTTAAACTTGAATTGTATTACTTCTTACTGGCTATTACATCAACTTATAAGCTTCATCTGTGTTCTACTATGGTGCTTTTAGTGTCTCCACATACCGCAGCACTCGACATAGCTTTGCAGACGATAAGTACAACCGTTTCAGAGAGAAGAGCGGCCAATGTGACGATCTGGCTTTAAGACGATTCGATAACCAATGACGAAAACGTACGGATTTCTCGGGTTTTTACTACATATGAACACTTTTCACTTTCTCCCATGCAACTCGGCTGCTAGTCCTCCGTTCATGCAGAATCTTAAGGTCCTAGCTCATGTCCAAGGCACCAAAGCCAGCTAAAAAGTCAATAATCGATATCTAAAATTTCAATTGTACTACTTCTTACTAGCTATTACATCAACTCAGAATCTTCATCTGTGTTCTACTATGCTGCTTTTAGTGTCTCCGCATACTGCAGCACGCGACATAGCTTTGCAGACGATAAGTGCAACCGTCTCAGAGAGAAGAGCGCCCAATGTGACGATCAGGCTTTAAGTCGATTCGATAACAAACGACGAAAACGGACGGATTTCTCAGGTTTTTACTACATATGAACACTTTTCACATTCTCCAGTGCAACTCGGCTGCTAGTCCTGCTTTCATGCAGAATCTTAAGGTCCTAGCTCATGTCCAAGGCACAAAAGCCAGCTAAAAACTCAATAATCGATACCTAAAACTGGAATTGTACTACTTCTTACTGGCTATTACATCAACTTAGAAGCTTCACCTGTGTTCTACTATGGTTATTTTGGTGTCTCCGCATACCGCAGCACGCGACATAGCTTTGCAGACGATAAGTACATCCGTTTCAGAGAGAAGAGTGGCCAATGTGACGATCTGGCTTTAAGTCGATTCGATAACAAATGACGAAAATGGACGGATTTCTCAGGTTTTTACTACATATGAAAACTTTTTACATCCTAACGTGCAGCTCGGCTGCTAGTCCTCCTTTCATGCAGAATCTTAAGGTCCTAGCTCATGTCCAAGGCACCAAAGCCAGCTAAAAAGTCAATAATCGATATCTAAAATTTCAATTGTACTACTTCTTACTAGCTATTACATCAACTTAGAAGCTTCATCTGTTTTCTACTATGCTGCTTTTAGTGTCTCCGCATACTGCAGCACGCGACATAGCTTTGCAGACGATAAGTGCAACCGTTTCAGAGAGAAGAGCGCCCAATGTTACGATCAGGCTTTAAGTCGATTCGATAACAAACGACGAAAACGGACGGATTTCTCAGGTTTTTACTACATATGAACACTTTTCACATTCTTCAGTGCAACTCGGCTGCTAGTCCTTCTTTCATACAGAATCTTAAGGTCCTAGCTCATGTCCAAGACACCAAAGCCAGCTAAAAAGTCAATAATCGATACCTAAAACTGGAATTGTACTACTTCTTACTGGCTATTACATCAACTTAGAAGCTTCATCTGTGTTCTACTATGGTGCTTTTAGTGTCTCCACATACCGCAGCACGCGACATAGCTTTGCAGACGATAAGTACAGCCGTTTCAGAGAGAAGGGCGGACAATATTACGATCTGGCCTTTAGTCGACTCGATAACAAAAGACCAAAACGGACGGATTTCTCAGGTAAATACTACATATGAGCACATTTCACATTCTCCCGTGCAACTTTTCTGCTAGTCTCCCTCTCATACAGATTCTTAGGGTCCTAGCTCATGTCCAAGGCACCAAAGCCAGCTAAAAATTCAATAATCGATACCTAAAACTTGACTTGTACTACTTCTTACTGGCTATTACATCAAATTAGAAGCTTCATCTGTGTCCTACTAAGGTGATTTTAGTGTCTCCACATACCGCAGCACGCGACATAGCTTTGCAGACGATAAGTACAACCGTTTCAGAGAGAAGACCGGCCAATGTGACGATCCGGCTTTAAGTCGATTCGGTAATATATGACGATAACGAACGGATTTCTCAGGTTTTTACTACATATGAACACTTTTCACATTCTCCCATGCATCTCGGCTGCTAGTCCTCTTTTCATGCAGAATCTTAAGGTCCTAGCTCATGTCCAAGGCACCAAAGCCAGCTAAAAATTTAATAATCGATACCTTAAACTTGAATTGTACTACTTCTTACTGGCTATTACATCAACTTAGAAGCTTCATCTGTGTTATACTATGGTGCTTTTAGTGTCTCCGCATACCGCAGCACGCGACATAGCTTTGCAGACGATATGTACAACCGTTTCAGAGAGAAGAGATGCCAATGTGACGACCTGGCTTTAAGTCGATTCCATAAAAAATGACGAAAACGGACGGATTTCGCAGGTTTTTACTACATATGAACACTTTTCACAATCTCCCGTGCAATTCGGTAGCTAGTCCTCCTTTCATGCAGAATCTTAAGGTCCTAGCTCATGTGCAAGGCACCAAAGCCAGCTAAACACTTAATAATCGATACCTAAAACTGGTATTGTACTAATTCTTACTGGCTATTACATCATCTTAGAAGCTTCATCTGTGTTCTACTATGATCCTTTTAGTGTCTCTGCATACCGCAGCACGCGACATACCTTTCAGCCGATAAGTACAACCGTTTCGGAGAGAAGAGCGGCCAATGTGACGATCTGGCTTTAAGTCGATTCGATAACAAATGACGAAAACGGACGGGTTTCTCAGGTTTTTACTACATATGAACACTTTTCACATTGTCCCGTGCAACTCGGCTGCTAGTCCTCCTTTCATGCAGAATCTTAAGGTCGTAGCTCATGTCCAAGTCACGAAAGCCAGCTAAAACGTCAATAATCGATACCTAAAACTTGAATTGTACTACCTCTTACTGGCTATTACATCAACTTAGAAGCTTCATCTGTGTTCTACTATGGTGATTTTAGTGTCTCCACATACCGCAGCACTCGACATAGCTTTGCAGACGATAAGTACAACCGTTTCAGAGAGAAGAGCGGCCAATGTGACGATCTGGCTTTAAGACGATTCGATAACCAATGACGAAAACGTACGGATTTCTCGGGTTTTTACTACATATGAACAGTTTTCACTTTCTCCCGTGCAACTCGGCTGCTAGTCCTGCTTTCATGCAGAATCTTAAGGTCCTAGCTCATGTCCAAGGCACCAAAGCCAGCTAAAAATTTAATAATCGATACCTTAAACTTGAATTGTACTACCTCTTACTGGCTATTACATCAACTTATAAGCTTCATCTGTGTTCTACAATGGTGCTTTTAGTGTCTCCACATACCGCAGCACTCGACATAGCTTTGCAGACAATAAGTACAACCGTTTCAGAGAGAAGAGCGGCCAATGTGACGATCTGGCTTTAAGACGATTCGATAACCAATGACGAAAACGTACGGATTTATCGGGTTTTTACTACATATGAACACTTTTCACTTTCTCCCGTGCAACTCGGCTGCTAGTCCTCCTTTCATGCAGAATCTTAAGGTCCTAGCTCATGTCCAAGGCACCAAAGCCAGCTAAAAAGTCAATTATCGATATCTAAAATTTCAGTTGTACTACTTCTTACTAGCTATTACATCAACTTAGAAGCTTCAACTGTGTTCTACTATGCTGCTTTTAGTGTCTCCGCATATTGCAGCACGCGACATAGCTCTGCAGACGTAAAGTGCAACCGTTTCAGAGAGAAGAGCGGCCAATGTGTCGAACTGGCTTTAAGTCGATTCAATAACAAATGACGAAAACGGTCGGATTTCTCATGTTTTTACTACATATGAACACTTTTCACATTCTCACGTGCTAGGCGGCTGTTAGTCCTCCTTTCATGCAGAATCTTAAGGTCCTAGCTCATGTCCAAGGCACCAAAGCCAGCTAAAAAGTCTATAATCGATACCTAAAACTTGACTTGTACTACCTCTTACTGGCTATTACATCTACTTAGAATCTTCATCTGTGTTCTACTATGGTGCTTTTAGTGTCTCCACATACCGCAGCACGCGACATAGCTTTGCAGACGATAAGTACAACCGTTTCAGAGAGGAGAGCGGCCAATGTGACGATCTGGCTTTAAGTCGATTCGTTAACAAATGACGATGGCGAACGGATCTCTCAGGTTTTTACTACATATGACCACTTTTCACAAACTCCCGTGCAACTCGGCTGTTAGTCCTCCTTTCATGCAGAATCTTAAGGTCCTAGCTCATGTCCAAGGCACCAAAGCCAGCTACAAAGTCAATAATCGATACCTAAAACTTGAATTGTACTACTTCTTACTGGCTATTACATCAACTTAGAAGCTTCATCTGTGTTCTACTATGGTGCTTTAAGTGTCTGCGCATACCGCAGCACACGACATAGCATTGCAGACGATAAGTACAACAGCGTCAGAGGGAAGAGCGGCCAATGTGACGATCTGGCTTTAAGTCGATTCCATAACAAATGACGAAAACGAACGGATTTCTCAGGTTTTTATTACATATGAACACTTTTCACAATCTCCCGTGCAACTCGGCTGCTAGTCCTCTTTCATGCAGAATCTTAAGGTCCTAGCTCATGTCCAAGTCACCAAAGCCAGCTAAAAGTCAATAATCGATACCCAAAACTGGTATTGTACTAATTCTTACTGGCTATTACATCATCTTAGAAGCTTCATCTGTGTTCTACTATGGTGCTTTTAGTGTCTCCGCATACCGCAACACGCGACATAGCTTTCAGACGATAAGTACAACCGTTTCGGAGAGAAGAGCGGCCAATGTGACGATTTGGCTTTAAGTCGATTCGATAACAAATGACAAAACGGACGGACTTCTCAGGTTTTTACTACATATGAACACTTTTCACATTCTCCCGTGCAACTCCTCTGCTAGTCCTCCTTTCATGCAGAATCTTAAGGTCCTAGCTCATGTCCAAGGCACCAAAGCCAGCTAAAAAGTAAATAATCGATATCTAAAATTCCAATTGTAGTACTTCTTACTAGCTATTACATCAACTTAGAAGCTTCATCTGTGTTCTACTATGATGATTTTAGTGTCTCCGCATACCGCAGAACGCGACATAGCTTTGCAGACGATAAGTACAACCGTTTCAGAGAGAAGAGCGGCCAATGTCACGATCCGGTTTTAAGTCGATTCGATAACAAATGACGAAAACGGACGGATTTCTCAGGTTTTTACTACATATGAACACTTTTCACATTCTCCCGTACAACTCGGCTGCTAGTCCTTCTTTCATGCAGAATCTTAAGGTCCTAGCTAATGTCCAAGGCACCAAAGCCAGCTACAAAGTCAATAATCGATACCTTAAACTTGAATTGTACTACTTCTTACTGGCTATTACATCAACTTAGAAGCTTCATCTGTGTTCTACTATGGTGCATTTAGTGTCTCTACATACCGCAGCACGCGACATAGCTTTGCAGAAGATACGTACAACCGTTTCAGAGAGGAGAGCGGCCAATGTGACGATCTGGCTTTAAGTCGATTCGTTAACAAATGACGATGGCGAACGGATATCTCAGGTTTTTACTACATATGAACACTTTTCACAATCTCCCGTGCAACTCGGCTGCTAGTCCTCCTTTCATGCAGAATCTTAAGGTCCTAGCTCATGTCCAAGGCACCAAAGCCAGCTGAAAGTCAATAATCGATAAGTAAAACTTGAATTGTACTACTTCTTACTGGCTATTACATCAACTTAGAAGCTTCATCCGTGTTTTACTATGGCATTTTTAGTGTCTCCGCATACCGCAGCACACGACATAGCTTTGCAGACGATAAGTACAACCGTTTCAGGGAGAAGAGCGGCCAATGTGACGATCTGGCTTTAAGTCGATTCGATAACAAATGACGAAAACGGACGGATTTCTCAGGTTTTTACTACATATGAACACTTTTCACATTCTCCCGTGCAACTCGGCTGCTAGTCCTCCTTTCATGCAGAATCTTAAGGTCCTAGCTCATGTCCAAGGCACCAAAGCCAGCTAAAAAGTCAATAATCGATATCTAAAATTCAATTGTACTACCTCTTACTAGCTATTACATCAACTTAGAAGCTTCATCTGTTTTCTACTATGCTGCTTTTAGTGTCTCCGCATACTGCAGCACGCGACATAGCTTGGCAGACGATAAGTGCAACCGTTTCAGAGAGAAGAGCGCCCAATGTTACGATCAGGCTTTAAGTCGATTCGATAACAAACGACGAAAACGGACGGATTTCTCAGGTTTTTACTACATATGAACACTTTTCACATTCTTCAGTGCAACTCGGCTGCTAGTCCTTCTTTCATACAGAATCTTAAGGTCCTAGCTCATGTCCAAGACACCAAAGCCAGCTAAAAAGTCAATAATCGATACCTAAAACTGGATTTGTACTACTTCTTACTGGCTATTACATCAACTTAGAAGCTTCATCTGTGTTCTACTATGGTGCTTTTAGTGTCTCCACATACCGCAGCACGCGACATAGCTTTGCAGACGATAAGTACAGCCGTTTCAGAGAGAAGGGCGGACAATATTACGATCTGGCCTTTAGTCGACTCGATAACAAAAGACCAAAACGGACGGATTTCTCAGGTAAATACTACATATGAGCACATTTCACATTCTCCCGTGCAACTTTTCTGCTAGTCTCCCTCTCATACAGATTCTTAGGGTCCTAGCTCATGTCCAAGGCACCAAAGCCAGCTAAAAATTCAATAATCGATACCTAAAACTTGACTTGTACTACTTCTTACTGGCTATTACATCAAATTAGAAGCTTCATCTGTGTCCTACTAAGGTGATTTTAGTGTCTCCACATACCGCAGCACGCGACATAGCTTTGCAGACGATAAGTACAACCGTTTCAGAGAGAAGACCGGCCAATGTGACGATCCGGCTTTAAGTCGATTCGGTAATATATGACGATAACGAACGGATTTCTCAGGTTTTTACTACATATGAACACTTTTCACATTCTCCCATGCATCTCGGCTGCTAGTCCTCTTTTCATGCAGAATCTTAAGGTCCTAGCTCATGTCCAAGGCACCAAAGCCAGCTAAAAATTTAATAATCGATACCTTAAACTTGAATTGTACTACTTCTTACTGGCTATTACATCAACTTAGAAGCTTCATCTGTGTTATACTATGGTGCTTTTAGTGTCTCCGCATACCGCAGCACGCGACATAGCTTTGCAGACGATATGTACAACCGTTTCAGAGAGAAGAGATGCCAATGTGACGACCTGGCTTTAAGTCGATTCCATAAAAAATGACGAAAACGGACGGATTTCGCAGGTTTTTACTACATATGAACACTTTTCACAATCTCCCGTGCAATTCGGTAGCTAGTCCTCCTTTCATGCAGAATCTTAAGGTCCTAGCTCATGTGCAAGGCACCAAAGCCAGCTAAACACTTAATAATCGATACCTAAAACTGGTATTGTACTAATTCTTACTGGCTATTACATCATCTTAGAAGCTTCATCTGTGTTCTACTATGATCCTTTTAGTGTCTCTGCATACCGCAGCACGCGACATACCTTTCAGACGATAAGTACAACCGTTTCGGAGAGAAGAGCGGCCAATGTGACGATCTGGCTTTAAGTCGATTCGATAACAAATGACGAAAACGGACGGGTTTCTCAGGTTTTTACTACATATGAACACTTTTCACATTGTCCCGTGCAACTCGGCTGCTAGTCCTCCTTTCATGCAGAATCTTAAGGTCGTAGCTCATGTCCAAGTCACGAAAGCCAGCTAAAACGTCAATAATCGATACCTAAAACTTGAATTGTACTACCTCTTACTGGCTATTACATCAACTTAGAAGCTTCATCTGTGTTCTACTATGGTGATTTTAGTGTCTCCACATACCGCAGCACTCGACATAGCTTTGCAGACGATAAGTACAACCGTTTCAGAGAGAAGAGCGGCCAATGTGACGATCTGGCTTTAAGACGATTCGATAACCAATGACGAAAACGTACGGATTTCTCGGGTTTTTACTACATATGAACACTTTTCACTTTCTCCCGTGCAACTCGGCTGCTAGTCCTGCTTTCATGCAGAATCTTAAGGTCCTAGCTCATGTCCAAGGCACCAAAGCCAGCTAAAAATTTAATAATCGATACCTTAAACTTGAATTGTACTACCTCTTACTGGCTATTACATCAACTTATAAGCTTCATCTGTGTTCTACAATGGTGCTTTTAGTGTCTCCACATACCGCAGCACTCGACATAGCTTTGCAGACAATAAGTACAACCGTTTCAGAGAGAAGAGCGGCCAATGTGACGATCTGGCTTTAAGACGATTCGATAACCAATGACGAAAACGTACGGATTTATCGGGTTTTTACTACATATGAACACTTTTCACTTTCTCCCGTGCAACTCGGCTGCTAGTCCTCCTTTCATGCAGAATCTTAAGGTCCTAGCTCATGTCCAAGGCACCAAAGCCAGCTAAAAAGTCAATTATCGATATCTAAAATTTCAGTTGTACTACTTCTTACTAGCTATTACATCAACTTAGAAGCTTCAACTGTGTTCTACTATGCTGCTTTTAGTGTCTCCGCATATTGCAGCACGCGACATAGCTCTGCAGACGTAAAGTGCAACCGTTTCAGAGAGAAGAGCGGCCAATGTGTCGAACTGGCTTTAAGTCGATTCAATAACAAATGACGAAAACGGTCGGATTTCTCATGTTTTTACTACATATGAACACTTTTCACATTCTCACGTGCTAGGCGGCTGTTAGTCCTCCTTTCATACAGAATCTTAAGGTCCTAGCTCATGTCCAAGACACCAAAGCCAGCTAAAAAGTCAATAATCGATACCTAAAACTGGAATTGTACTACTTCTTACTGGCTATTACATCAACTTAGAAGCTTCATCTGTGTCCTACTAAGGTGATTTTAGTGTCTCCACATACCGCAGCACGCGACATAGCTTTGCAGACGATAAGTACAACCGTTTCAGAGAGGAGAGCGGCCAATGTGACGATCTGGCTTTAAGTCGATTCGTTAACAAATGACGATGGCGAACGGATCTCTCAGGTTTTTACTACATATGACCACTTTTCACAAACTCCCGTGCAACTCGGCTGTTAGTCCTCCTTTCATGCAGAATCTTAAGGTCCTAGCTCATGTCCAAGGCACCAAAGCCAGCTACAAAGTCAATAATCGATACCTAAAACTTGAATTGTACTACTTCTTACTGGCTATTACATCAACTTAGAAGCTTCATCTGTGTTCTACTATGGTGCTTTAAGTGTCTGCGCATACGGCAGCACACGACATAGCATTGCAGACGATAAGTACAACAGCGTCAGAGGGAAGAGCGGCCAATGTGACGATCTGGCTTTAAGTCGATTCCATAACAAATGACGAAAACGAACGGATTTCTCAGGTTTTTATTACATATGAACACTTTTCACAATCTCCCGTGCAACTCGGCTGCTAGTCCTCCTTTCATGCAGAATCTTAAGGTCCTAGCTCATGTCCAAGTCACCAAAGCCAGCTAAAAGTCAATAATCGATACCCAAAACTGGTATTGTACTAATTCTTACTGGCTATTACATCATCTTAGAAGCTTCATCTGTGTTCTACTATGGTGCTTTTAGTGTCTCCGCATACCGCAACACGCGACATAGCTTTCAGACGATAAGTACAACCGTTTCGGAGAGAAGAGCGGCCAATGTGACGATTTGGCTTTAAGTCGATTCGGTAATATATGACGATAACGAACGGATTTCTCAGGTTTTTATTACATATGAACACTTTTCACAATCTCCCGTGCAACTCGGCTGCTAGTCCTCCTTTCATGCAGAATCTTAAGGTCCTAGCTCATGTCCAAGTCACCAAAGCCAGCTAAAAAGTCAATAATCGATACCTAAAACTGGAATTGTACTACTTCTTACTGGCTATTACATCAACTTAGAAGCTTCATCTGTGTCCTACTAAGGTGATTTTAGTGTCTCCACATACCGCAGCACGCGACATAGCTTTGCAGACGATAAGTACAACCGTTTTAGAGAGGAGAGCGGCCAATGTGACGATCTGGCTTTAAGTCGATTCGTTAACAAATGACGATGGCGAACGGATCTCTCAGGTTTTTACTACATATGACCACTTTTCACAAACTCCCGTGCAACTCGGCTGCTAGTCCTTCTTTCATGCAGAATCTTAAGGTCCTAGCTAATGTCCAAGGCACCAAAGCCAGCTACAAAGTCAATAATCGATACCTTAAACTTGAATTGTACTACTTCTTACTGGCTATTACATCAACTTAGAAGCTTCATCTGTGTTCTACTATGGTGCATTTAGTGTCTCTACATACCGCAGCACGCGACATAGCTTTGCAGAAGATAAGTACAACCGTTTCAGAGAGGAGAGCGGCCAATGTGACGATCTGGCTTTAAGTCGATTCGTTAACAAATGACGATGGCGAACGGATATCTCAGGTTTTTACTACATATGAACACTTTTCACAATCTCCCGTGCAACTCGGCTGCTAGTCCTCCTTTCATGCAGAATCTTAAGGTCCTAGCTCATGTCCAAGGCACCAAAGCCAGCTGAAAGTCAATAATCGATAAGTAAAACTTGAATTGTACTACTTCTTACTGGCTATTACATCAACTTAGAAGCTTGATCTGTGTTCTACTATGGTGCTTTTAGTGTCTCAGCATACCGCAGCACGCGACATAGCTTTGCAGACGATAAGTACATCCGTTTCAGAGAGAAGATCGGCCAATGTGACGATCTGGCTTTAAGTCGATTCGATAACAAATGACCAAAACGGACGGATTTCTCAGATTTTTACTACATATGAACACTTTTCACATTCTCCCGTGCAACTCGGCTGCTAGTCCTCCTTTCATGCAGAATCTTAAGGTCCTAGCTCTGTCCAAGGCACCAAAGCCAGCTAAAAAGTCAATAATGGATACCTAAAACTTGAATTCCACTATTTCTTACTGGCTATTACATCAACTTAGAAGCTTCATCTGTGTTCTACTATGGTGCTTTTAGTGTCTCCACATACCGCAGCACGCGACATAGCTTTGCAGACGATAAGTACAAGCGTTTCAGAGAGAAGAGCGGCCAATGTGACGATCTGGCTTTAAGTCGATTCGATAACAAATTACCAAAACGGACGGATTTCTCAGGTTTTTACTACATATGAACACTTTTCACATTCTTCAGTGCAACTCGGCTGCTAGTCCTTCTTTCATACAGAATCTTAAGGTCCTAGCTCATGTCCAAGACACCAAAGCCAGCTAAAAAGTCAATAATCGATACCTAAAACTGGAATTGTACTACTTCTTACTGGCTATTACATCAACTTAGAAGCTTCATCTGTGTTCTACTATGGTGCTTTTAGTGTCTCCACATACCGCAGCACGCGACATAGCTTTGCAGACGATAAGTACAGCCGTTTCAGAGAGAAGGGCGGACAATATTACGATCTGGCCTTTAGTCGACTCGATAACAAAAGACCAAAACGGACGGATTTCTCAGGTAAATACTACATATGAGCACATTTCACATTCTCCCGTGCAACTTTTCTGCTAGTCTCCCTCTCATACAGATTCTTAGGGTCCTAGCTCATGTCCAAGGCACCAAAGCCAGCTAAAAATTCAATAATCGATACCTAAAACTTGACTTGTACTACTTCTTACTGGCTATTACATCAAATTAGAAGCTTCATCTGTGTCCTACTAAGGTGATTTTAGTGTCTCCACATACCGCAGCACGCGACATAGCTTTGCAGACGATAAGTACAACCGTTTCAGAGAGAAGACCGGCCAATGTGACGATCCGGCTTTAAGTCGATTCGGTAATATATGACGATAACGAACGGATTTCTCAGGTTTTTACTACATATGAACACTTTTCACATTCTCCCATGCATCTCGGCTGCTAGTCCTCTTTTCATGCAGAGTCTTAAGGTCCTAGCTCATGTCCAAGGCACCAAAGCCAGCTAAAAATTTAATAATCGATACCTTAAACTTGAATTGTACTACTTCTTACTGGCTATTACATCAACTTAGAAGCTTCATCTGTGTTATACTATGGTGCTTTTAGTGTCTCCGCATACCGCAGCACGCGACATAGCTTTGCAGACGATATGTACAACCGTTTCAGAGAGAAGAGATGCCAATGTGACGACCTGGCTTTAAGTCGATTCCATAAAAAATGACGAAAACGGACGGATTTCGCAGGTTTTTACTACATATGAACACTTTTCACAATCTCCCGTGCAATTCGGTAGCTAGTCCTCCTTTCATGCAGAATCTTAAGGTCCTAGCTCATGTGCAAGGCACCAAAGCCAGCTAAACACTTAATAATCGATACCTAAAACTGGTATTGTACTAATTCTTACTGGCTATTACATCATCTTAGAAGCTTCATCTGTGTTCTACTATGATCCTTTTAGTGTCTCTGCATACCGCAGCACGCGACATACCTTTCAGACGATAAGTACAACCGTTTCGGAGAGAAGAGCGGCCAATGTGACGATCTGGCTTTAAGTCGATTCGATAACAAATGACGAAAACGGACGGGTTTCTCAGGTTTTTACTACATATGAACACTTTTCACATTGTCCCGTGCAACTCGGCTGCTAGTCCTCCTTTCATGCAGAATCTTAAGGTCGTAGCTCATGTCCAAGTCACGAAAGCCAGCTAAAACGTCAATAATCGATACCTAAAACTTGAATTGTACTACCTCTTACTGGCTATTACATCAACTTAGAAGCTTCATCTGTGTTCTACTATGGTGATTTTAGTGTCTCCACATACCGCAGCACTCGACATAGCTTTGCAGACGATAAGTACAACCGTTTCAGAGAGAAGAGCGGCCAATGTGACGATCTGGCTTTAAGACGATTCGATAACCAATGACGAAAACGTACGGATTTCTCGGGTTTTTACTACATATGAACACTTTTCACTTTCTCCCGTGCAACTCGGCTGCTAGTCCTGCTTTCATGCAGAATCTTAAGGTCCTAGCTCATGTCCAAGGCACCAAAGCCAGCTAAAAATTTAATAATCGATACCTTAAACTTGAATTGTACTACCTCTTACTGGCTATTACATCAACTTATAAGCTTCATCTGTGTTCTACAATGGAGCTTTTAGTGTCTCCACATACCGCAGCACTCGACATAGCTTTGCAGACAATAAGTACAACCGTTTCAGAGAGAAGAGCGGCCAATGTGACGATCTGGCTTTAAGACGATTCGATAACCAATGACGAAAACGTACGGATTTATCGGGTTTTTACTACATATGAACACTTTTCACTTTCTCCCGTGCAACTCGGCTGCTAGTCCTCCTTTCATGCAGAATCTTAAGGTCCTAGCTCATGTCCAAGGCACCAAAGCCAGCTAAAAAGTCAATTATCGATATCTAAAATTTCAGTTGTACTACTTCTTACTAGCTATTACATCAACTTAGAAGCTTCAACTGTGTTCTACTATGCTGCTTTTAGTGTCTCCGCATATTGCAGCACGCGACATAGCTCTGCAGACGTAAAGTGCAACCGTTTCAGAGAGAAGAGCGGCCAATGTGTCGAACTGGCTTTACGTCGATTCAATAACAAATGACGAAAACGGTCGGATTTCTCATGTTTTTACTACATATGAACACTTTTCACATTCTCACGTGCTAGGCGGCTGTTAGTCCTCCTTTCATGCAGAATCTTAAGGTCCTAGCTCATGTCCAAGGCACCAAAGCCAGCTAAAAAGTCTATAATCGATACCTAAAACTTGACTTGTACTACTTCTTACTGGCTATTACATCTACTTAGAATCTTCATCTGTGTTCTACTATGGTGCTTTTAGTGTCTCCACATACCGCAGCACGCGACATAGCTTTGCAGACGATAAGTACAACCGTTTCAGAGAGGAGAGCGGCCAATGTGACGATCTGGCTTTAAGTCGATTCGTTAACAAATGACGATGGCGAACGGATCTCTCAGGTTTTTACTACATATGACCACTTTTCACAAACTCCCGTGCAACTCGGCTGTTAGTCCTCCTTTCATGCAGAATCTTAAGGTCCTAGCTCATGTCCAAGGCACCAAAGCCAGCTACAAAGTCAATAATCGATACCTAAAACTTGAATTGTACTACTTCTTACTGGCTATTACATCAACTTAGAAGCTTCATCTGTGTTCTACTATGGTGCTTTAAGTGTCTGCGCATACCGCAGCACACGACATAGCATTGCAGACGATAAGTACAACAGCGTCAGAGGGAAGAGCGGCCAATGTGACGATCTGGCTTTAAGTCGATTCCATAACAAATGACGAAAACGAACGGATTTCTCAGGTTTTTATTACATATGAACACTTTTCACAATCTCCCGTGCAACTCGGCTGCTAGTCCTCCTTTCATGCAGAATCTTAAGGTCCTAGCTCATGTCCAAGTCACCAAAGCCAGCTAAAAGTCAATAATCGATACCCAAAACTGGTATTGTACTAATTCTTACTGGCTATTACATCATCTTAGAAGCTTCATCTGTGTTCTACTATGGTGCTTTTAGTGTCTCCGCATACCGCAACACGCGACATAGCTTTCAGACGATAAGTACAACCGTTTCGGAGAGAAGAGCGGCCAATGTGACGATTTGGCTTTAAGTCGATTCGATAACAAATGACAAAACGGACGGACTTCTCAGGTTTTTACTACATATGAACACTTTTCACATTCTCCCGTGCAACTCGGCTGCTAGTCCTCCTTTCATGCAGAATCTTAAGGTCCTAGCTCATGTCCAAGGCACCAAAGCCAGCTAAAAAGTAAATAATCGATATCTAAAATTCCAATTGTAGTACTTCTTACTAGCTATTACATCAACTTAGAAGCTTCATCTGTGTTCTACTATGATGATTTTAGTGTCTCCGCATACCGCAGAACGCGACATAGCTTTGCAGACGATAAGTACAACCGTTTCAGAGAGAAGAGCGGCCAATGTCACGATCCGGTTTTAAGTCGATTCGATAACAAATGACGAAAACGGACGGATTTCTCAGGTTTTTACTACATATGAACACTTTTCACATTCTCCCGTACAACTCGGCTGCTAGTCCTTCTTTCATGCAGAATCTTAAGGTCCTAGCTAATGTCCAAGGCACCAAAGCCAGCTACAAAGTCAATAATCGATATCTTAAACTTGAATTGTACTACTTCTTACTGGCTATTACATCAACTTAGAAGCTTCATCTGTGTTCTACTATGGTGCATTTAGTGTCTCTACATACCGCAGCACGCGACATAGCTTTGCAGAAGATAAGTACAACCGTTTCAGAGAGGAGAGCGGCCAATGTGACGATCTGGCTTTAAGTCGATTCGTTAACAAATGACGATGGCGAACGGATATCTCAGGTTTTTACTACATATGAACACTTTTCACACTCTCCCGTGCAACTCGGCTGCTAGTCCTCCTTTCATGCAGAATCTTAAGGTCCTAGCTCATGTCCAAGGCACCAAAGCCAGCTGAAAGTCAATAATCGATAAGTAAAACTTGAATTGTACTACTTCTTACTGGCTATTACATCAACTTAGAAGCTTCATCCGTGTTTTACTATGGCATTTTTAGTGTCTCCGCATACCGCAGCACACGACATAGCTTTGCAGACGATAAGTACAACCGTTTCAGGGAGAAGAGCGGCCAATGTGACGATCTGGCTTTAAGTCGATTCGATAACAAAAGACGAAAACGGACGGATTTCTCAGGTTAATACTACATATTAACACTTTTCACATTCTCCCGTGCAACTTTTCTGCTAGTCCTCCTCTCATGCAGATTCGTAAGGTCATAGCTCATGTCCAAGGCACCAAAGCCAGCTAAAAAGTCAATAATCGATACCTAAAACTTGAATTGTACTACTTCTTACTCTCTATTACATCATATTAGAAGCTTCATCTGTGTTCTACTATGGTGCTTTTAGTGTCTCCACATACCGCAGCACGCGACATAGCTTTGCAGACGATAAGTACAACCGTTTCAGAGAGAAGAGCGGCCAATGTGACGATCTGGCTTTAAGTCGATTCGATAAAAAAAGACGAAAACGGACGGATTTCTCAGGTTAATACTACATATTAACACTTTTCACATTCTCCCGCGCAACTTTTCTGCTAGTCCTCCTCTCATGCAGATTCGTAAGGATATAGCTCATGCCAAGGCCCCAAAGCCAGCTAAAAGTCAATAATCGATACCTAAAACTTGAATTGTACCACTTCTTACTGGCTATTACATCAACTTAGAAGCTTCATCTGTGTCCTACTATGGTGATTTTAGTGTCTCCGCATACCACAGCATGTGACATAGCTTTGCAGACGATAAGTACAACCGTTTCAGAGAGAAGAGCGGCCAATGTGACGAACTGGCTTTAAGTCGATTCGATAACAAATGACGAAAACGGACGGATTTCTCAGGTTTTTACTACATATGAACACTTTTCACATTCTCCCGTGCAATTCGGCTCCTAGTCCTGCTTTCATGCAGAATCTTAAGGTCCTAGCTCATGTGCAAGGCACCAAAGCCAGCTAAACACTTAATAATCGATACCTAAAACTGGTATTGTACTAATTCTTACTGGCTATTACATCATCTTAGAAGCTTCATCTGTGTTCTACTATGGTGCTTTTAGTGTCTCCGCATACCGCAGCACGCGACATAGCTTTGCAGACGATAAGTACAACCGTTTCAGAGAGAAGAGCGGCCAATGTGACGAACTGGCTTTAAGTCGATTCGATAACAAATGACGAAAACGGACGGATTTCTCAGGTTTTTACTACATATGAACACTTTTCACATTCTCCCGTGCAATTCGGCTCCTAGTCCTGCTTTCATGCAGAATCTTAAGGTCCTACCTCATGTCCAAGGCACCAAAGCCAGCTAAAAAGTCAATAATCGATACCTAAAACTGGTATTGTACTAATTCTTACTGGCTATTACATCTTCTTAGAAGCTTCATCTGTGTTCTACTATGGTCCTTTTAGTGTCTCTGCATACCGCAGCACGCGACATACCTTTCAGACGATAAGTACAACCGTTTCGGAGAGAAGAGCGGCCAATGTGACGATCTGGCTTTAAGTCGATTCGATAACAAATGACGAAAACGGACGGGTTTCTCAGGTTTTTACTACATATGAACACTTTTCACATTGTCCCGTGCATCTCGGCTGCTAGTCCTCCTTTCATGCAGAATCTTAAGGTCCTAGCTCATGTCCAAGTCACGAAAGCCAGCTAAAACGTCAATAATCGATACCTAAAACTTGAATTGTACTACCTCTTACTGGCTATTACATCAACTTAGAAGCTTCATCTGTGTTCTACTATGGTGATTTTAGTGTCTCCACATACCGCAGCACTCGACATAGCTTTGCAGACGATAAGTACAACCGTTTCAGAGAGAAGAGCGGCCAATGTGACGATCTGGCTTTAAGACGATTCGATAACCAATGACGAAAACGTACGGATTTCTCGGGTTTTTACTACATATGAACACTTTTCACTTTCTCCCGTGCAACTCGGCTGCTAGTCCTGCTTTCATGCAGAATCTAAAGGTCCTAGCTCATGTCCAAGGCACCAAAGCCAGCTAAAAAGTCAATAATCGATACCTAAAATTTCAATTGTACTACTTCTTACTAGCCATTACATCAACTTAGAAGCTTCATCTGTGTTCTACTATGCTGCTTTTAGTGTCTCCGCATACTGCAGCACGCGACATAGCTCTGCAGACGATAAGTACAGCCGTTTCAGAGAGAAGGGCGGACAATGTTACGATCTGGCCTTTAGTCGACTCGATAACAAAAGACGAAAACGGACGGATTTCTCAGGTTAATACAACATATGAGCACATTTCACATTCTCCCGTGCAACTTTTCTGCTAGTCTCTCTCTCATGCAGATTCGTAGGGTCCTAGCTCATGTCCAAGGCACCAAAGCCAGCTAAAAAGTCAATAATCGATACCTAAAACTTGACTTGTACTACTTCTTACTGGCTATTACATCAAATTAGAAGCTTCATCTGTGTCCTACTAAGGTGATCTTAGTGTCTCCACATACCGCTGCACGCGACATAGCTTTGCAGACGATAAGTACAACCGTTTCAGAGAGAAGACCGGCCAATGTGACGATCCGGCTTTAAGTCGATTCGGTAATATATGACGATAACGAACGGATTTCTCAGGTTTTTACTACATATGAACACTTTTCACATTCTCCCATGCATCTCGGCTGCTAGTCCTCCTTTCATGCAGAATCTTAAGGTCCTAGCTCATGTCCAAGGCACCAAAGCCAGCTAAAAATTTAATAATCGATACCTTAAACTTGAATTGTACTACCTCTTACTGGCTATTACATCAACTTATAAGCTTCATCTGTGTTCTACTATGGTGCTTTTAGTGTCTCCACATACCGTAGCACTCGACATAGCTTTGCAGACGATAAGTACAACCGTTTCAGAGAGAAGAGCGGCCAATGTGACGATCTGGCTTTAAGTCGATTCAATAACAAATGACGAGAATGGTCGGATTTCTCAGGTTTTTACTACATATGAACACTTTTCACATTCTCACGTGCTAGGCGTCTGTTAGTCCTCCTTTCATGCAGAATCTTAAGGTCCTAGCTCATGTCCAAGGCACCAAAGCCAGCTACAAAGTCAATAATCGATACCTAAAACTTGAATTGTACTACTTCTTACTGGCTATTACATCAACTTAGAAGCTTCATCTGTGTTCTACTATGGTGCTTTAAGTGTCTGCGCATACCGCAGCACGCGACATAGCATTGCCGACGATAAGTACAACAGCGTCAGAGGGAAGAGCGGCCAATGTGACGATCTGGCTTTAAGTCGATTCCATAACAAATGACGAAAACGAACGGATTTCTCAGGTTTTTATTACATATGAACACTTTTCACAATCTCCCGTGCAACTCGCCTGCTAGTCCTCCTTTAATGCAGAATCTTAAGGTCCTAGCTCATGTCCAAGGCACCAAAGCCAGCTAAAAGGTCAATATTCAATACCTAAAACTTGAATTGGATTACTTCTTACTGGCTATTACATCAACTTAGATGCTTCATCTGTGTTCTACTATGGTGCTTTTAGTGTGTCCGCATACCGCAGCACGCGACATGGCTTTGCAGACGATAAGTACAACCGTTTCAGAGAGAAGAGCGGCCAATGTGACGATTTGGCTTTACGTCGATTCGATAACAAATGAAAAAACGGACGGACTTCTCAGGTTTTTACTACATATGAACACTTTTCACATTCTCACGTGCAACTCGGCTGCTAGTCCTCCTTTCATGCAGAATCCTAAGGTCCTAGCTCATGTCCAAGGCACCAAAGCCAGCTAAAAAGTCAATAATCGATATCTAAAATTCAAATTGTAATACTTCTTACTAGCTATTACATCAACTTAGAAGCTTCATCTGTGTTCTACTATGGTGATTTTAGTGTCTCCGCATACCGCAGCACGCGACATAGCTTTGCAGACGATAAGTACAACCGTTTCAGAGAGAAGAGCGGCCAATGTCACGATCCGGTTTTAAGTCGATTCGATTACATATTACGAAAATGGACGGATTTCTCAGGTTTTTACTACATATGAAAACTTTTCACATCCTCCCGTGCAACTCGGCTGCTAGTCCTCCTTTCATGCAGATTCTTAAGGTCCTAGCTCATGTCCAAGGCACCAAAGCCAGCTAAAAAGTCAATAATCGATACCTAAAACTTGAATTGTACTACCTCTTACTAGCTATTACATCAACTTAGAACCTTCATCTGTGTTCTACTATGGTGCTTTTAGTGTCTCCACATGCCGCAGCACGCAACATAGCTTTGCAGACGAGAAGTACAACCGTTTCAGAGAGAAGAGCAGCCAATGTGACGATCTGGCTTTAAGACGAATCGATAACCAATGACGAAAACGTATGGATTTCTCAGGTTTTTACTACATATGAACACTTTTCACATTCTCCAGTACAACTCGGCTGCTAGTCCTTCTTTCATGCAGAATCTTAAGGTCCTAGCTAATGTCCAAGGCACCAAAGCCAGCTACAAAGTCAATAATCGATACCTTAAACTTGAATTGTACTACTTCTTACTGGCTATTACATCAACTTAGAAGCTTCATCTGTGTTCTACTATGGTGCATTTAGTGTCTCTACATACCGCAGCACGCGACATAGCTTTGCAGACGATAAGTACAACCGTTTCAGAGAGGAGAGCGGCCAATGTGACGATCTGGCTTTAAGTCGATTCGTTAACAAATGACGATGGCGAACGGATCTCTCAGGTTTTTACTACATATAAACACTTTTCACAATCTCCCGTGCAACTCGGCTGCTAGTCCTCCTTTCATGCAGAATCTTAAGGTCCTAGCTCATGTCCAAGGCACCAAAGCCAGCTGAAAGTCAATAATCGATAAGTAAAACTTGAATTGTACTACTTCTTACTGGCTATTACATCAACTTAGAAGCTTCATCCGTGTTTTACTATGGTATTTTTAGTGTCTCCGCATACCGCAGCACACAACATGGCTTTGCAGACGATAAGCACAACCGTTTCAGAGAGAAGAGCGGCCAATGTGACGATCTGGCTTTAAGTCGATTCGATAACAAAAGACGAATACGGACGGATTTCTCAGGTTAATACTACATATTAACACTTTTCACATTCTCCCGTGCAACTTTTCTGCTAGTCCTCCTCTCATGCAGATTCGTAAATTCATAGCTCATGTCCAAGACACCAAAGCCAGCTAAAAAGTCAATAATCGATACCTAAAACGTGAATTGTACTACTTCTTACTCTCTATTACATCATATTAGAAGCTTCATCTGTGTTCTACTATGGTGCTTTTAGTGTCTCCACATACCGCAGCACGCGACATAGCTTTGCAGACGATAAGTACAACCGTTTCAGAGAGAAGAGCGGCCAATGTGACGATCTGGCTTTAAGTCGATTCGATAACAAAAGACGAAAACGGACGGATTTCTCAGGTTAATACTACATATTAACACTTTTCACATTCTCCCGTGCAACTTTTCTGCTAGTCCTCCTCTCATGCAGATTCGTAAGGACATAGCTCATATCCAAGGCACCAAAGCCAGCTAAAAAGTCAATAATCGATACCTAAAACTTGAATTGTACCACTTCTTACTGGCTATTATATCAACTTAGAAGCTTCATCTGTGTCCTACTATGGTGATTTTAGTGTCTCCGCATACCACAGCATGTGACATAGCTTTGCAGACGATAAGTACAACCGTTTCAGAGAGAAGAGCGGCCAATGTGAGGATCTGGCTTTAAGTCGATTCGATAACAAATGACGAAAACGGACGGATTTCTCAGGTTTTTACTACATATGAACACTTTTCACATTCTCCCGTGCAACTCGGCTGCTAGTCCTCCTTTCATGCCGAATCTTAAGGTCCTAGCTCATGTCCAAGGCACCAAAGCCAGCTAAAAAGTCAATAATCGATGCCCAAATCTTGAATTGTACTACATCTTACAGGCTATTACATCAACTTAGAAGCTTCATCTGTGTTCTACTATGGTTATTTTGGTGTCTCCGCATACCGCAGCACGCGACATAGCTTTGCAGACGATAAGTACAACCGTTTCAGAGAGAGGAGTGGCCAATGTGACGATCCGGCTTTAAGTCGATTCGATAACAAATGACGAAAATGGACGGTTTTCTCAGGTTTTTACTACATATGAAAACTTTTCACATCCTAACGTGCAGCTCGGCTGCTAGTCCTCCTTTCATGCAGAATCTTAAGGTCCTAGCTCATGTCCAAGGCACCAAAGCCAGCTAAAAAGTCAATAATCGATATCTAAAATTTGAATTGTACTACTTCTTACTAGCTATTACATCAACTTAGAAGCTTCATCTGTGTTCTACTATGCTGCTTTTAGTGTCTCCGCATACTGCAGCACGCGACATAGCTTTGCAGACGATAAGTGCAACCGTTTCAGAGAGAAGAGCGCCCAATGTGACGATCAGGCTTTAAGTCGATTCGATAACAAACGACGAAAACGGACGGATTTCTCAGTTTTTTACTACATATGAACACATTTCACATTCTCCAGTGCAACTCGGCTGCTAGTCCTCCTTTCATGCAGAATCTTAAGGTCCTAGCTCATGTCCAAGGCACCAGAGCCAGCTAAAAAGTTAATAATCGATACCTTAAACTTGAATTGTACTACCTCTTACTGGCTATTACATCAACTTATAAGCTTCATCTGTGTTCTACTATGGTGCTTTTAGTGTCTCCACATACCGCAGCACGCGATATAGCTTTGCAGACGATAAGTACAACCGTTTCAGAGAGAAGAGCGGCCAATGTGACGATCTGGCTTTAAGTCGATTCGATAACAAAAGACGAAAACGGACGGACTTCTCAGGTTAATACTACATATTAACACTTTTCACATTCTCCCGTGCAACTTTTCTGCTAGTCCTCCTCTCATGCAGATTCGTAAGGACATAGCTCATATCCAAGGCACCAAAGCCAGCTAAAAAGTCAATAATCGATACCTAAAACTTGAATTGTACCACTTCTTACTGGCTATTACATCAACTTAGAAGCTTCATCTGTGTCCTACTATGGTGATTTTAGTGTCTCCGCATACCACAGCATGTGACATAGCTTTGCAGACGATAAGTACAACCGTTTCAGAGAGAAGAGCGGCCAATTTGACGATCTGGCTTTGTCGATTCGATAACAAATGACGAAAACGGTCGGTCTTCTCAGGTTTTTACTACATATGAACACTTTTCACATTCTCACGTGCAAGGCGGCTGTTAGTTCTCCTTTCATGCAGAATCTTAAGGTCCTAGCTCATGTCCAAGGCACCATAGCCAGCTAAAAAGTCTATAATCGATACCTAAAACTTGACTTGTACTACTTCTTACTGGCTATTACATCAACTTAGAATCTTCATGTGTGTTCTACTATGGTGCTTTTAGTGTCTCCACATACCGCAGCACGCGACATAGCTTTGCAGACGATAAGTAAAACCGTTTCAGAGAGGAGAGCGGCCAATGTGACGATCTGGCTTTAAGTCGATTCGTTAACAAATGACGATGGCGAACGGATCTCGCAGGTTTTTACTACATATGAACACTTTTCACAATCTCCCGTGCAACTCGGCTGCTAGTCCTCCTTTCATGCAGAATCTTAAGGTCCTAGCTCATGTCCAAGGCACCAAAGCCAGCTACAAAGTCAATAATCGATACCTAAAACTTGAATTGTACTACTTCTTACTGGCTATTACATCAACTTAGAAGCTTCATCTGTGTTCTACTATGGTGCTTTTAGTGTCTCCGCATACCGCAGCACGCGACATAGCTTTCAGACGATAAGTACAACCATTTCGGAGAGAAGAGCGGCCAATGTGACGATCTGGCTTTAAGTCGATTCGATAACAAATGACAAAACGGACGGACTTCTCAGGTTTTTACTACATATGAACACTTTTCACATTCTCCCGTGCAACTCGGCTGCTAGTCCTCCTTTCATGCAGAATCTTAAGGTCCTAGCTCATGTCCAAGGCACCAAAGCCAGCTAAAAATTCAATAATCGATATCTAAAATTTCAATTGTACTACTTCTTACTAGCTATTACATCAACTTAGAAGCTTCATCTGTGTTCTACTATGCTGCTTTTAGTGTCTCCGCATACTGCAGCACGCGACATAGCTTTGCAGACGATAAGTGCAACCGTTTCAGAGAGAAGAGCGCCCAATGTGACGATCAGGATTTAAGTCGATTCGATAACAAACGACGAAAACGGACGGATTTCTCAGTTTTTTACTACATATGAACACATTTCACATTCTCCAGTGCAACTCGGCTGCTAGTCCTCCTTTCATGCAGAATCTTAAGGTCCTAGCTCATGTCCAAGGCACCAGAGCCAGCTAAAAATTTAATAATCGATACCTTAAACTTGAATTGTACTACCTCTTACTGGCTATTACATCAACTTATAAGCTTCATCTGTGTTCTACTATGTTGCTTTTAGTGTCTCCACATACCGCAGCACGCGACATAGCTTTGCAGACGATAAGTACAACCGTTTCAGAGAGAAGAGCGGCCAATGTGACGATCTGGCTTTAAGTCGATTCGATAACAAAAGACGAAAACGGACGGATTTCTCAGGTTAATACTACATATTAACACTTTTCACATTCTCCCGTGCAACTTTTCTGCTAGTCCTCCTCTCATGCAGATTCGTAAGGACATAGCTCATATCCAAGGCACCAAAGCCACCTAAAAAGTCAATAATCGATACCTAAAACTTGAATTGTACCACTTCTTACTGGCTATTACATCAACTTAGAAGCTTCATCTGTGTCCTACTATGGTGATTTTAGTGTCTCCGCATACCACAGCATGTGACATAGCTTTGCAGACGATAAGTACAACCGTTTCAGAGAGAAGAGCGGCCAATGTGACGATCTGGCTTTGTCGATTCGATAACAAATGACGAAAACGGTCGGTCTTCTCAGGTTTTTACTACATATGAACACTTTTCACATTCTCACGTGCAAGGCGGCTGTTAGTTCTCCTTTCATGCAGAATCTTAAGGTCCTAGCTCATGTCCAATGCACCATAGCCAGCTAAAAATTCTATAATCGATACCTAAAACTTGACTTGTACTACTTCTTACTGGCTATTACATCAACTTAGAATCTTCATGTGTGTTCTACTATGGTGCTTTTAGTGTCTCCACATACCGCAGCACGCGACATAGCTTTGCAGACAATAAGTACAACCGTTTCAGAGAGGAGAGCGGCCAATGTGACGATCTGGCTTTAAGTCGATTCGTTAACAAATGACGATGGCGAACGGATCTCGCAGGTTTTTACTACATATGAACACTTTTCACAATCTCCCGTGCAACTCGGCTGCTAGTCCTCCTTTCATGCAGAATCTTAAGGTCCTAGCTCATGTCCAAGGCACCAAAGCCAGCTACAAAGTCAATAATCGATACCTAAAACTTGAATTGTACTACTTCTTACTGGCTATTACATCAACTTAGAAGCTTCATCTGTGTTCTACTATGGTGCTTTAAGTGTCTGCGCATACCGCAGCACGCGACATTGCATTGCAGACGATAAGTACAACAGCGTCAGAGGGAAGAGCGGTCAATGTGACGATCTGGCTTTAAGTCGATTCGATAACAAATGACGAAAACGGACGAATTTCTCAGGTTTTTACTACATATGAACACATTTCACATTCTCCCGTGCAACTCGGCTGCTAACCCTCCTTTCATGCAGAATCTTAAGGTCCTAGCTCATGTCCAAGTCACCAAAGCCAGCTAAAATGTCAATAATCGATACCCAAAACTGGTATTGTACTACTTCTTACTGGCTATTACATCATCTTAGAAGCTTCATCTGTGTTCTACTATGGTGCTTTTAGTGTCTCCGCATACCGCAGCACGCGACATAGCTTTCAGACGATAAGTACAACCATTTCGGAGAGAAGAGCGGCCAATGTGACGATCTGGCTTTAAGTCGATTCGATAACAAATGACAAAACGGACGGACTTCTCAGGTTTTTACTACATATGAACACTTTTCACATTCTCCCGTGCAACTCGGCTGCTAGTCCTCCTTTCATGCAGAATCTTAAGGTCCTAGCTCATGTCCAAGGCACCAAAGCCAGCTAAAAAGTCAATAATCGATATCTAAAATTCCAATTGTACTACTTCTTACTAGCTATTACATCAACTTAGAAGCTTCATCTGTGTTCTACTATGGTGATTTTAGTGTCTCCGCATACCGCAGCACGCGACATAGCTTTGCAGACCATAAGTACAACCGTTTCAGAGAGAAGAGCGGCCAATGTCACGATCCGGTTTTAAGTCGATTCGATTACATATTACGAAAATGGACGGATTTCTCAGGTTTTTACTACACATGAAAACTTTTCACATCCTCCCGTGCAATTCGGCTGCTAGTCCTCCTTTCATGCAGAATCTTAAGGTCCTAGCTCATGTCCAAGGCACCAAAGCCAGCTAAAAAGTCAATAATCGATACCTAAAACTTGAATAGTACTACCTCTTACTAGCAATTACATCAACATTGAAGCTTCATCTGTGTTCTACTATGGTGCTTTTAGTTTCTCCACATGCCGCAGCACGCGACATAGCCTTGCAGACGATCAGTACAACCGTTTCAGAGAGAAAAGCAGCCAATGTGACGATCTGGCTTTAAGACGAATCGATAACCAATGACGAAAACGTATGGATTTCTCAGGTTTTTACTACATATGAACACTTTTCACATTCTCCCGTACAACTCGGCTGCTAGTCCTTCTTTCATGCAGAATCTTAAGGTCCTAGCTCATGTCCAAGGCACCAAAGCCAGCTACAAAGTCAATAATCGATACCTAAAACTTGAATTGTACTACTTCTTACTGGCTATTACATCAACTTAGAAGCTTCATCTGTGTTCTACTATGGTGCATTTAGTGTCTCTACATACCGCAGCACGCGACATAGCTTTGCAGACGATAAGTACAACCGTTTCATAGAGGAGAGCGGCCAATGTGACGATCTGGCTTTAAGTCGATTCGTTAACAAATGACGATGGCGAACGGATCTCTCAGGTTTTTACTACATATGAACACTTTTCACAATCTCCCGTGCAACTCGGCTGCTAGTCCTCCTTTCATGCAGAATCTTAAGGTCCTAGCTCATGTCCAAGGCACCAAAGCCAGCTAAAAAGTCAATAATCGATACCTAAAACGTGAATTGTACTACTTCTTACTGGCTATTACATCAACTTAGAAGCTTCATCCGTGTTTTACTATGGTATTTTTAGTGTCTCCGCATACCGTAGCACACGACATAGCTTTGCAGACGATAAGTACAACGGTTTCAGAGAGAAGGGCGGACAATGTGACGATCTGGCTTTAAGTCGATTCGATAACAAAAGACGAAAACGGACGGATTTCTCAGGTTAAAACTACATATTAACACATTTCACATTCTCCCGTGCAACTTTTCTGCTAGTCCTCCTCTCATGCAGATTCGTAAGGTCATAGCTCATGTCCAAGGCACCAAAGCCAGCTACAAAGTCAATAATCGATACCTAAAACTTGAATTGTATTACTTCTTACTCTCTATTACATCATATTAGAAGCTTCATCTGTGTTCTACTATGGTGCTTTTAGTGTCTCCGCATACCGCAGCACGCGACATAGCTTTGCAGACGATAAGTACAACCGTTTCAGAGAGAAGAGCGGCCAATGTGACGATCTGGCTTTAAGTCGATTCGTTAACAAATGACGAAAACGGAAGGATTTCTCAGGTTTTTACTACATATGTACACTTTTCACATTCTCCCGTGCAACTCGGCTGCTAGTCCTCCTTTCATGCAGAATCTTAAGGTCCTAGCTCATGTCCAAGGCACCAAAGCCAGCTAAAAAGTCAATAATCGATACCTAAAACTTGAATTGTACTACTTCTTACTGGCTATTACATCATCTTAGAAGCTTCATCTGTGTTCTACTATGGTGCTTTTAATGTCTCCGCATACCGCAGCACGCGAGATAGCTTTGCAGACGATAAGTACAACCGTTTCAGAGAGAAGAGCGGCCAATGTGACGATCTGGCTTTAAGTCGATTCGATAACAAATGACGAAAACGGACGGATTTCTCAGGTTTTTACTACATATGAACACTTTTCACATTCTCCCGTGCAACTCGGCTGCTAGTCCTCCTTTCATGCCGAATCTTAAGGTCCTAGCTCATGTCCAAGGCACCAAAGCCAGCTAAAAAGTCAATAATCGAAACCCAAATCTTGAATTGTACTACTTCTTACTGGCTATTACATCAACTTAGAAGCTTCATCTGTGTTCTACTATGCTGCTTTTAGTGTCTCCGCATACTACAGCACGCGACATAGCTTTGCAGACGATAAGTACAACCGTTTCAGAGAGAAGAGCGGCCAATGTCACGATCCGGTTTTAAGTCGATTCGATAACAAATGACGAAAATGGACCGATTTCTCAGGTTTTTACTACATATGAAAACTTTTCACATTCTCCCGTGCAACTCGGCTGCTAGTCCTCCTTTCATGCAGAATCTTAAGGTCCTAGCTCATGTCCAAGGCACCAAAGCCAGCTAAAAGTCAAAAATCGATACCTAAAACTGGTATTGTACTACTTCTTACTGGCTATTACATCATCTTAGAAGCTTCATCTGTGTTCTACTATGGTGCTTTTAGTGTCTCCGCATACCGCAGCACGCGACATAGCTTTCAGACGATAAGTACAACCGTTTCGGAGAGAAGAGCGGCCAATGTGACGATCTGGCTTTAAGTCGATTCGATAACAAATGACAAAACGGACGGACTGACCAGGTTTTTACTACATATGAACACTTTTCACATTCTCCCGCGGCAACTCGGCTGCTAGTCCTCATTTCATGCAGAATCTTAAGGTCCTAGCTCATGTCCACGGCACCAAAGCCAGCTAAAAAGTCAATAATCGATATCTAAAATTCCAATTGTACTACTTCTTACTAGCTATTACATCAACTTAGAGGCTTCATCTGTGTTCTACTATGGTGCTTTTAGTGTCTCCGCATACCGCAGCACGCGACATAGCTTTGCAGACGATAAGTACAACCGTTTCAGAGAGAAGAGCGGCCAATGTCACGATCCGGTTTTAAGTCGATTCGATAACAAATGACGAAAATGGACCGATTTCTCAGGTTTTTACTACATATGAAAACTTTTCACATTCTCCCGTGCAACTCGGCTGCTAGTCCTCCTTTCATGCAGAATCTTAAGGTCCTAGCTCATGTCCAAGGCACCAAAGCCAGCTAAAAAGCCAATAATCGATACTTAAAACTTGAATTGTACTACTTCTTACTAGCTATTACATCAACTTACAAGCTTCATCTGTGTTCTACTATGGTGCTTTTAGTGTCTCCACATACCGCAGCACGCGACATAGCTTTGCAGACGATAAGTACAACCGTTTCAGAGAGAAGAGCAGCCAATGTAACGATCTGGCTTTAAGACGAATCGATAACCAATGACGAAAACGTATGGATTTCTCAGGTTTTTACTACATATGAACACTTTTCACATTCTCCCGTACAACTCGGCTGCTAGTCCTCCTTTCATGCAGAATCTTAAGGTCCTAGCTCTTGTCCAAGGCACCAAAGCCAGCTACAAAGTCAATAACCGATACCTAAAACTTGAATTGTAATACTTCTTACTGGCTATTACATCAACTTAGAAGCTTCATCTGTGTTCTACTAAGGTGCATTTAGTGTCTCTGCATACCGCAGCACGCGACATAGCTTTGCAGACGATAAGTACAACCGTTTCAGAGAGGAGAGCGGCCAATGTGACGATCTGGCTTTAAGTCGATTCCATAACAAATGACGAAAACGGACGGATTTCTCAGGTTTTTACTACATATGAACACTTTTCACATTCTCCCGTGCAACTCAGCTGCTAGCCCTCCTTTCATGCAGAATCTTAAGGTCCTAGCTCATGTCCAAGGCACCAAAGCCAGCTAAAAGTCAATAATCGATACCTAAAACTGGTATTGTACTAATTCTTACTGGCTATTACATCATCTTAGAAGCTTCATCTGTGTTCTACTATGGTGCTTTTAGTGTCTCCGCATACCGCAGCACGCGACATAGCTTTCAGACGATAAGTACAACCGTTTCAGAGAGAAGAGCGGCCAATGTGACGATCTGGCTTTAAGTCGATTCGATAACAAAAGACGAAAACGGACGGATTTCTCAGGTTAATACTACATATTAACACTTTTCACATTCTCCCGTGCAACTTTTCTGCTAGTCCTCCTCTCATGCAGAATCTTAAGGTCCTAGCTCACGTCCAAGCACCAAAGCCAGCTAAAAGTCAATAATCGATAAGTAAAACTTGAATTGTACTACTTCTTACTGGCTATTACATCAAATTAGAAGCTTTATCTGTGTTCTACTATGGTGCCTTTAGTGTCTCCGCATACCGCAGCAACGCGACATAGCTTTGCAGACGATAAGTACAACCGTTTCAGAGAGTAGAGCGGAAAATGTGACGATCTGGCTTAAAGTCCATTTGATAACAAATGACGATAACGAACGGATTTCTCAGGTTTTTACTACGTATGAACACTTTTCACATTGTCCCGTGCAACTCGGCTGCTAGTCCTCCTTTCATGCAGAATCTTAAGGTCCTAGCTCATGTCCAAGGCACCAAAGCCAGCTAAAAAGTCAATAATCGATACCTAAAACTTGAGTTGTTCTACTTCTTACTGGCTATTACATCAACTTAGAAGCTTCATCTGTGTTCTGCTATGGTGCTATTAGAGTCTCCACATACCGCAGCACTGCGACATAGCTTTGCGGACGATAAGTACAACCGTTTCAGAGAGAAGAGCGGCCAATGTGACGATCTGGCTCTAAGTCGATTCGATAAGAAATGACGAAAACGGACGGATTTCACAGGTTTTTACTACATATGAACACTTTTCACATTCTCCCATGCAACTCGGCTGCTAGTCCTCCTTTCATGCAGAATCTTACGGTCCTAGCTCATGTCCAAGGCACCAAAGCCAGCTAAAAAGTCAATAATCGATACCTAAAATTGGTATTGTACTAATTCTTACTGGCTGTTACATCATCTTAGAAGCTTCATCTGTGTTGTACTATGGTGCTTTTAGTGTCTCCGCATACCGCTGCACGCGACATAGCTTTCAGACGATAAGTACAACCGTTTCAGAGAGAAGAGCGGCCAATGTGACGATCTGGCTTTAATAGATTCGATAACAAATGATGAAAACGGACGGATTTCTCAGGTTTTTACTACATATGAACACTTTTCACATTCTCCCGATCAACTCGGCTGCTAGTCCTCCTTTCATGCAGATTCTTAAGGTATTAGCTCATGTCCAAAGCACCAAAGCCAGCTAAAAAGTCAATAATCGATACCTAAAACTTGAATTGTACTACTTCTTACTGGCTATTACATCAACTTAGAAGCTTCATCTGTGTTTTACTATGCTTCTTTTAGTGTCTCCACATACCGCAGCACGCGAGATAGCTTTGCAAACGATAAGTACAACCGTTTCAGAGAGAAGAGCGGCCAATGTGTCGATCTGGCTTTAAGTCGATTCGATAACAAATGACGGAAACGGACGGATTTCTCAGGTTTGTACTACATATGAACACTTTTCACATTCTCCCATGCAACTCGGCTGCTAGTCCTCCTTTCATGCAGAATCTTATGGTCCTAGCTCATGTCCAAGGCACCAAAGCCAGCTAAAAAGTCAATAATCGATACCTAAAACTTGAATTGTACTACTTCTTACTGGCTATTACATCATCTTAGAAGCTTCATCTGTGTTGTACTATGGTGCTTTTAGTGTGTCAACAAACCGCAGCACGCGACATAGCTTTGCAGACGATAAGTACAACCGTTTCAGAGAGAAGAGCGGCCAATGTGACGATTTGGCTTTAAGTCGATTCCATAACAGATGACGAAAACGGACGGATTTCTCAGTTTCTTAATACATATGAACACTTTTCACAATCTCCCATGCAATTCGGCTGCTAGTCCTCCTTTCATGCAGAATCTTAATGTCCTAGCTCATGTCCAAGGCACCAAAGCCAGCTAAAAAGTCAATAATCGATACCTAAAACTGGTATTGTACTAATCCTTACTGGCTATTACATCAACTTAGAAGCATCATCTGTGTTCTACTATGGTGATTTTAGTGTCTCCGCATACCGCAGCACGCGACATATCTTTGCAGACGATAAGTACATCCGTTTCAGAGAGAAGAGTGGCCAATGTGTCGATCTGGCTTTAAGTCGATTCGATAACAAATGACGAAAACGGACGGATTTCTCAGCTTTTTACTCCATATGAACACTTTTCACATTTTCCCGTGCAATTCGGCTGCTGGTCCTCTTTTCATGCAGAATCTTAAGGTCCTAGCTCATGTCCAAGGCACCAAAGCCAGCTAAAAAGTCAATAATCGATATCTAAAATTTCAATTGTACTACTTCTTACTGGCTATTAAATCAACTTAGAAGCTTCATCTGTGTTCTGCTATTGTGCTTTTAGAGTCTCCACATACCGCAACACGCGACATAGCTTTGCAGACGATAAGTACAACCGTTTCAGAGAGAAGACCGGCCAATGTGACGATCTGCCTTTAAGTCGATTCGATAACAAATGACGAAAACGGACGGATTTCACAGGTTTTTACTACATATGAACACTTTTCACATTGTCCCATGCAACTCGGCTGCTAGTCCTCCTTTCATGCAGAATCTTAAGGTCCTAGCTCATGTCCAAGGCACCAAAACCAGCTAAAAAGTCAATAAACGGTACCTAAAACTTGAATTGTACTACTTCTTACTGGTTATTACATCAACTTAGAAGCTTCATCTGTGTTCTACTATCGTTCATTTAGTGTCTCCACATACCGCAGCACGCGACATAGCTTTGCAGACGATAAGTACAACCGTTTCTGAGAGATGAGCGGCCAATGTGACGATCTGGCTTTAAGTCGATTCGATAACAAATGACGAAACCGGACGGATTTCTCAGGTTTTTACTACATATGAACACTTTTCACAATCTCCCGTGCAATTCGGCTGCTAGTCCTCCTTTCATGCAGAATCTTAAGGTCCTAGCTCATGTCCAAGGCACCAAAGCCAGCTAAAAAGACAATAATCGATACCTAAAATTGGTACTAATTCTTGCTGGCTATTACATCATGTTAGAAGCTTCATCTGTGTTCTACTATGGTGCTTTTAGTGTCTCCGCATACCGCAGCACGCGACATAGCTTTCAGACGATAAGTACAACCGTTTCAGAGACAAGAGCGGCCAATGTGACGATCTGGCTTTAAGTCGATTCGATAACAAATGACGGAAACGGACGGATTTCTCAGGTTTTTACTACATATGAACACTTTTCACATTCTCCCATGCAACTCGGCTGCTAGTCCTCCTTTCATGCAGAATCTTATGGTCCTAGCTCATGTCCAAGGCACCAAAGCCAGCTAAAAAGTCAATAATCGATACCTAAAGCTGGTCATGTACTAACCTTACTGGCTATTACATCATCTTTGAAGCTTCATCTGTGTTCTACTATGGTGCTTTTAGTGTCTTCGCATACCGCAGCACGCGACGTAGATTTCAGACGATAAGTACAACCGTTTCAGAGAGAGGAGCGGCCAATGTAACGATCTGGCTTTAAGTCGATTCAATAACAAATGACGAAAACGCATGGATTTCTCAGGTTTTTACTACATATGAACACTTTTCACATCCTCCCGTGCAACTTGGCTGCTAGTTCTCCTTTCATGCAGAATCTTAAGGTCTTAGCTCACGTCCAATGCACCAAAGCCAGCTAAAAAGTCAATAATCGATACCTAAAACTTGAATTGTACAACCTTTTACTGGCTATTACATCAACTTAGAAGCTTCATCAGTGTTCTACTATGGTGATTTTAGTGTCTCCACATACCGCAGCACGCGACGTAGCTTTCAGACGATATGTAGAACCGTTTCAGAGAGAAGAGCGGCCAATGTGTCGATCTGGCTTTAAGTCGATTCGATAACAAATGACGAAAACGGACGGATTTCTCAGGTTTTTACTACATATGAACACTTTTCACATCCTCCTGTGCAACTCAGCTGCTAGTCCTCCTTTCATGCAGAATCTTAAGGTCCTAGCTCATGTCCGAGGCACCAAAGAATGGTAAAAAGTCAATAATCGATATCTAAAATTTCACTTGTACTACTTCTCACTGGCTATTACATCAACTTAGAAGCTTCATCTGTGTTCTACTATGGTGCTTTTAGTGCCTCCACATATCGCAGCACGCGACATAGCTTTGCAGACGATAAGTACAACCGTTTCAGAGAGAAGAGCGGCCAATGTGACGATCTGGCTTTAAGTCGATTCGATAACAAATGACGAAAACGGACGGATTTCTCAGGTTTTTACTACATATGAACACTTTTCACCTTCTCCCGTGCAACTTGGCTGCTAGTCCTCCTTTCATGCAGAATCTTAAGGTCTTAGCTCACGTCCAATGCACCAAAGCCAGCTAAAAAGTCAATAATCGATACCTAAAACTTGGATTGTACTACTTCTTACTGGCTATTACATCAACTTAGAAGCTTCATCTGTGTTCTACTATGGTGCTATTACTGTCTCCGCATAACGCAGCACGCGACATAGCTTTGCAGGCGATAAGTACAACCGTTTCAGAGCGAAGAGCGGCCAAAGTGACGATCTGGCTTTAAGTCGATTCGATAACAAATGACGAAAACGGACGGATGTCTCAGGATTTTACTACATATGAACACTTTTCACATCCTTCCGTGCAACTCTGCTGCTAGTCCTCCTTTCATGCAGAATCTTAAGGTCCTAGCTCATGTCCAAGGCACCAAAGCCAGCTAAAAAGTCAATAATCGATACATAAATCTGGTATTGTACTAATTCTTACTGGCTATTACATCATCTTAGAAGCTTCATCTGTGTTCTACTATGGTGCTTTTAGTGTCTCCGCATACTGCAGCACGCGACATATCTTTGCAGACGATAAGTACAACAGTTTCAGAGAGAAGAGTGGCCAATGTGACGATCTGGCTTTAAGTCGATTCGATAACAAATGACGAAAACGGACGGATTTCTCAGGTTTTTACTACATATGAACACTTTTCACATTCTCCCGTGCAACTCGGCTGCTAGTCCTCCTTTCATGCAGAATCTTATGGTCCTAGCTCATGTCCAAGGCACCAAAGCCAGCTAAAAAGTCAATAATCGATATCTAGAACTTGAGATGTACTACTTCTTACTGGCTATTACATCAACTTAGAAGCTTCATCTGTGTTCTACTATGGTGCTTTTAGAGTCTCCACACACCGCAACACGCGACATAGCTTTGCAGACGATATGTACAACCGTTTCAGACAGAAGAGCGGCCAATGTGACGACCTGGCTTTAAGTCGATTCGATAACAAATGACGGAAACGGACGGATTTCTCAGGTTTTTACTACATATGAACACTTTTCACATTCTCCCGTGCAACTCGCCTGCTAGTCCTCCTTTCATGCAGAATCTTATGGTCCTAGCTCATGTCCAACGCACCAAAGCCAGCTAAAAAGTCAATAATCGACACTTAAAACTTGAATTGTACTACTTCTTACTGGTTATTACATCAACTTAGAAGCTTCATCTGTCTTCTACTATGGTGCTTTTAGTGCCTCCACATACCGCATCACGCGACATTGCTTTGCAGACGATAAGTACAACCGTTTTAGAGAGAAGAGCGGCCAATGTGACGATCTGGCTTTAAGTCGATTTGATAACAAATGACGAAAACGGACGGATTTCTCAGGTTTTTACTACATATGAACACTTTTCACATCCTCCCGTGCAACTTGGCTGCTAGTCCTCCTTTCATGCAGAATCTTAAGGTCTTAGCTCACGTCCAATGCACCAAAGCCAGATAAAAAGTCAATACTCGATACCTAAAACTTGGATTGTACTACTTCTTACTGGTTATTACATCAACTTTGAAGCTTCATCTGTGATCTACTATGGTGCTATTAGTGTCTCCGCATAACGCAGCACGCGACATAGCTTTGCAGGCGATAGGTACTACCGTTTCAGAGCGAAGAGCGGCCAATGTGACGATCTGGCTTAAGGCGATTCGATAACAAATGACGAATACAGACGGATTTCTCAGGTTTTTACTACATATGAACACTTTTCACATTCTCTAATGCAACTCGGCTGCTAGTCCTCGTTTCATGCAGAATCTTATGGTCCTAGCTCATGTCCAAGGCTCCAAAGCCAGCTAAAAATTCAATAATCGATACCTAGAACTTGAGATGTACTACTTCTTACTGGATATTACATCAACTTAGAAGCTTCATCTGTGTTCTACTATTTTGCTTTTAGAGTGTCCACATACCGCAACACGCGACATAGCTTTGCAGACGATATGTACAACCGTTTCAGAGAGAAGAGCGGCCAATGTGAAGATCTGGCTTTAAGTCGATTGCATACCAAATGACGAATACAGACGGATTTCTCAGGTTTTTCTACATATGAACACTTTTCACAATCTCGCGTGCAATTCGGCTGCTAGTCCTCCTTTCATGCAGAACCTTAAGGTCCTAGCTCATGTCCAAGGCACCAAATCCAGCTAAAAAGTCAATAATCGATACCTAAATCTGGTATTGTAGTAATTCTTACTAGCTATTACATCAACTTAGAAGCTTCATCAATGTTCTACTATGGTGATTTTAGTGTCCCCGCATATCGCAGCACGCGACATAGCTTTGCAGACGATATGTACAACCGTTTCAGAGAGAAGAGCGGACAATGTGACGACCTGGCTTTAAATCGATTCCGTAACAAATGAAGAAAACGGACGGATTTCTCAGGTTTTTACTACATATGAACACTTTTCACATTCTCCCGTGCAATTCGGCTGCTAGTCCTAATTTCATGCAGAATCTTAAGGTCCTAGCTCATGTCCAAGGCACCAAAGCCAGCTAAAAAGTCAATAATCGATACCTAAATCTGGTATTGTACTAATTCTAACTGGCTATTACATCATCTTAGATGCTTCATCTGTGTTCTACTATGGTGCTTTTAGTGTCTCCGCATACTGCAGCACGCGACATAGCTTTCAGACGATAAGTACAACCGTTTCAGAGAGAAGACCAGCTAATGTGACGATCTGGCTTAAAGTCGATTCGATAACAAATGACGAAAACGGACGGATATCTCAGATTTTTACTACATATGAACACTTTTCACATTCTCTCGTGCAACTCGGCTGCTAGTCCTCGTTTCATGCAGAATCTTATGGTCCTAGCTCATGTCCAAGGCACCAAAGCCAGCTAAAAAGTCAATAATCGATACCTAGAACTTGAGATGTACTACTTCATACTGGCTATTACATCATCTTAGAAGCTTCATCTGTGTTCTACTATGGTGCTTTTAGTGTCTCCGCATACAGCAGCACGCGACATAGCTTTCAGACGATAAGTACAACCGTTTCAGAGAGAAGAGTGGCCAATGTGACGATCTGGCTTTAAGTCGATTCGAAAACAAATGACGAAAACGGACGGATTTCTCAGATTTTTACTACATATGAACACTTTTCACATTCTCCCATGCAACTCGGCTGCTAGTCCTCCTTTCATGCAGAATCTTATGGTCCTAGCTCATGTCCAAGGCACCAAAGCAAGCTAAAAAGTCAATAATCGATACCTAGAACTTGAGTTGTACTACTTCTTACTGGCTATTACATCATCTTAGAAGCTTCATCTGTGTTCTACTATGGTGCTTTTAGTGTCTCCGCATACCGCAGCACGCGACATAGCTTTCAGACGATAAGTACAACCGTTTCAGAAAGAAGAGCGGCCAATGTGACGATCTGGCTTTAAGACGATTCGATAACAAATGACGAAAACGGACGGATTTCTCAGGTTTTTACTACATATGAACACTTTTCACATTCTCTCGTGCAACTCGGCTGCTAGTCCTCGTTTCATGCAGAATCTTATGGTCCTAGCTCATGTCCAAGGCACCAAAGCCAGCTAAAAAGTCAATAATCGATACCTAGAACTTGAGATGTACTACTTCTTACTGGCTATTACATCAACTTAGAAGCTTCAGCTGTGTTCTACTATGGTGCTTTTAGAGTCTCCAAATACCGCAACATGCGACATAGCTTTGCAGACGATATGTACAACCGTTTCAGACAGAAGATCGGCCAATGTGACGACCTGGCTTTAAGTCGTTTCGATAACAAATTACGAAAACGGACGGATTTCTCAGTTTTTTACTACATACGAACACTTTTCACATCCTCCCGTGCAACTCGGCTGCTAGTCCTCCTTTCATGCAGAATCTTAAGGTCCTAGCTCATGTCCAAGGCACCAAAGCCAGCTAAAAAGTCAATAATCGATACTTAAAACTTGAATTGTACTACTTCTTACTGGTTATTACATCAACTTATAAGCTTCATCTGTGTTCTACAATGGTGCTTTTAGTGTCTCCGCATACCGCAGCACGCGACATAGCTTTGCAGACGATAAGTACAACCGTTTCACAGCGAAGAGAGGCCAATATGACGATCTGGCTTTAAGGCGATTCGATAACAAATGACGAAAACGGACGGATTTCTCAGGTTTTTACTACATATGAACACTTTGCACATTCTCTCGTGCAACTCGGCTGCTAGTCCTCGTTTCATGCAGAATCTTATGGTCCTAGCTCATGTCCAAGGCACCAAAGCCAGCTAAAAAGTCAATAATCGATACCTAGAACTTGAGATGTACTACTTCTTACTGGCTATTACATCAACTTAGAAGCTTCAGCTGTGTTCTACTATGGTGCTTTTAGTGCCTCCACGTACCGCATCACGCGACATAGTTTTGCAGACGGTAAGTACAACCGTTTTAGAGAGAAGAGCGGCCAATGTGACGATCTGGCTTTAAGTCGATTCGATAACAAATGAAGAAAACGGACGGATTTCTCAGGTTTTTACTACATATGAACACTTTTCACATCCTCCCGTGCAACTTGGCTGCTAGTCCTCCTTTCATGCAGAATCTTAAGGTCTTAGCTCATGTCCAAGGCACCAAAGCCAGCTAAAAAGTCAATAATCGATACCTAAATCTGGTATTGTACTAATTCTAACTGGCTATTACATCATCTTAGATGCTTCATCTGTGTTCTACTATGGTGCTTTTAGTGTCTCCGCATACTGCAGCACGCGACATAGCTTTCAGACGATAAGTACAACCGTTTCAGAGAGAAGACCAGCTAATGTGACGATCTGGCTTAAAGTCGATTCGATAACAAATGACGAAAACGGACGGATTTCTCAGGTTTTTACTACATATGAACACTTTTCACATTCTCTCGTGCAACTCGGCTGCTAGTCCTCGTTTCATGCAGAATCTTATGGTCCTAGCTCATGTCCAAGGCACCAAAGCCAGCTAAAAAGTCAATAATCGATACCTAGAACTTGAGATGTACTACTTCATACTGGCTATTACATCAACTTAGAAGCTTCATCTGTGTTCTACTATGGTGCTTTTAGTGTCTCCCCATACAGCAGCACGCGACATAGCTTTCAGACGATAAGTACAACCGTTTCAGAGAGAAGAGTGGCCAATGTGACGATCTGGCTTTAAGTCGATTCGATAACAAATGACGAAAACGGACGGATTTCTCAGATTTTTACTACATATGAACACTTTTCACATTCTCCCTTGCAACTCGGCTGCTAGTCCTCCTTTCATGCAGAATCTTATGGTCCTAGCTCATGTCCAAGGCACCAAAGCAAGCTAAAAAGTCAATAATCGATACCTAAAACTTGGATTGTACTACTTCTTACTGGTTATTACATCAACTTTGAAGCTTCATCTGTGATCTACTATGGTGCTATTAGTGTCTCCGCATAACGCAGCACGCGACATAGCTTTGCAGGCGATAGGTACTACCGTTTCAGAGCGAAGAGCGGCCAATGTGACGATCTGGCTTTAAGTCGATTCGATAACAAATGACGAATACAGACGGATTTCTCAGGTTTTTACTACATATGAACACTTTTCACATTCTCCCGTGCAACTCGCCTACTAGTCCTCCTTTCATGCAGAATCTTAAGGTCCTAGCTCATGTCCAAGGCACCAAAGCCAGCTAAAAAGTCAATAATCGATACTTAAAACTTGAATTGTACTACTTCTTACTGGTTATTACATCAACTTAGAAGCTTCATCTGTGATCTACAATGGTGCTTTTAATGTCTCCGCATACCGCAGCACGCGACATAGCTTTGCAGACGGTAAGTACAACCGTATCAGAGAGAAGAGCTGCCAATGTGACGATCTGGCTTTAAGTCGATTCCATAACTAATGACGAATACGGACGGATTTCTCAGCTTTTTACTACATATAAACACTTTTCACAATCTCGCGTGCAATTCGGCTGCTAGTCCTCCTTTCATGCAGAATATTAAGGTCCTAGCTCATGTCCAAGGCACCAAAGCCAGCTAAAAAGTCAATAATCGATACCTAAATCTGGTATTGTACTAATTCTAACTGGCTATTACATCATCTTAGATGCTTCATCTGTGTTCTACTATGGTGCTTTTAGTGTCTCCGCATACTGCAGCACGCGACATAGCTTTCAGACGATAAGTACAACCGTTTCAGAGAGAAGACCAGCTAATGTGACGATCTGGCTTAAAGTCGATTCGATAACAAATGACGAAAACGGACGGATTTCTCAGGTTTTTACTACATATGAACACTTTTCACATTCTCTCGTGCAACTCGGCTGCTAGTCCTCGTTTCATGCAGAATCTTATGGTCCTAGCTCATGTCCAAGGCACCAAAGCCAGCTAAAAAGTCAATAATCGATACCTAGAACTTGAGATGTACTACTTCTTACTGGCTATTACATCAACTTAGAAGCTTCAGCTGTGTTCTACTATGGTGCTTTTAGAGTCTCCAAATACCGCAACACGCGACATAGCTTTGCAGACGATATGTACAACCGTTTCAGACAGAAGATCGGCCAATGTGACGACCTGGCTTGAAGTCGATTCGATAACAAATTACGAAAACGGACGGATTTCTCATGTTTTTACTACATACGAACACTTTTCACATCCTCCCGTGCAACTCGGCTGCTAGTCCTCCTTTCATGCAGAATCTTAAGGTCCTAGCTCATGTCCAAGGCAACAAAGCCAGCTAAAAAGTCAATAATCGATACTTAAAACTTGAATTATCCTACTTCTTACTGGCTATTACATCATCTTAGAAGCTTCGTCTGTGTTCTACAATGGTGCTTTTAGTGTCTCCGCATACCGCAGCGCGCGACATAGCTTTGCAGACGATAAGTACAACCGTTTCTGAGCGAAGAGAGGCCAATATGACGATCTGGCTTTAAGGCGATTCGATAACAAATGACGAAAACGGACGGATTTCTCAGGTTTTTACTACATATGAACACTTTTCACATTCTCTCGTGCAACTCGGCTGCTAGTCCTCGTTTCATGCAGAATCTTATGGTCCTAGCTCATGTCCAAGGCACCAAAGCCAGCTAAAAAGTCAATAATCGATACCTAGAACTTGAGATGTACTACTTCTTACTGGCTATTACATCAACTTAGAAGCTTTAGCTGTGTTCTACTATGGTGCTTTTAGTGTCTCCGCGTACCGCAGCACGCGACATAGCTTTGAAGACGATAAGTACAACCGTTTCAGAGGGAAGAGCGGCCAATGTGACGATCTGGCTTTAAGTCGATTCGATAACAAATGACGAATACAGACGGATTTCTCAGGTTTTTACTACATATGAACACTTTTCACATTCTCTCGTGCAACTCGGCTGCTATTCCTCGTTTCATGCAGAATCTTATGGTCCTAGATCATGTCCAAGGCACCAAAGCCAGCTAAAAATTCAATAATCGATACCTAGAACTTGAGATATACTACTTCTTACTGGATATTACATCAACTTAGAAGCTTCATCTGTGTTCTACTATGGTGCTTTTAGAGTCTCCACATACCGCAACACGCGACATAGCTTTGCAGACGATATGTACAACCGTTTCAGACAGAAGAGCGGCCAATGTGGCGACCTGGCTTTAAGTCGATTCGATAACAAATGCCGAAAACGGACGGATTTCTCAGGTATTTACTACATATGAACACTTTTCACATTCTCCCGTGCAACTCGCCTCCTAGTCCTCCTTCCATGCAGAATCTTAAGGTCTTAGCTCATGTCCAAGGCACCAAAGCCAGATAAAAAGTCAATAATCGATACTTAAAACTTGAATTGTACTACTTCTTACTGGATATTACATCAACTTAGAAGCTTCATCTGTGTTCTACAATGGTGCTTTTAGTGTCTCCGCATACCGCATCACGCGACATAGCTTTGCAGACGGTAAGTACAACCGTTTCAGAGAGAAGACCAGCTAATGTGACGATCTGGCATTAAGTCGATTCGATAACAAATGACGAAAACGGACGGATTTCTCAGGTTTTTACTACATATGACCACTTTTCACATTCTCTCGTGCAACTCGGCTGCTAGTCCTCGTTTCATGCAGAATCTTAAGGTCCTAGCTCATGTCCAAGGCACCAAAGCCAGCTAAAAAGTCAATAATCGATACCTAGAACTTGAGATGTACTACTTCTTACTGGCTATTACATCATCTTAGAAGCTTCATCTGTGTTCTACTATGGTGCTTTTAGTGTCTCCGCATACCGCAGCACGCGACATAGCTTTCAGACGATAAGTACAACAGTTTCAGAGAGAAGAGCGGCCAATGTGACGATCTGGCTTTAAGTCGATTCCATAACAAATGACGTATACGGACGGATTTCTCAGGTTTTTACTACATATGAACACTTTTCACAATCTCGCGTGCAATTCGGCTGCTAGTCCTCCTTTCATGCAGAATCTTAAGGTCCTAGCTCATGTCCAAGGCACCAAATCCAGCTAAAAAGTCAATAATCGATACCTAAATCTGGTATTGTATTAATTCTTACTAGCTATTACATCAACTTAGAAGCTTCATCAATGTTCTACTATGGTGATTTTAGTGTCCCCGCATATCGCAGCACGCGACATAGCTTTGCAGACGATATGTACAACCGTTTCAGAGAGAAGAGCGGACAATGTGACGACCTGGCTTTAAATCGATTCCATAATAAATGGAGAAAACGGACGGATTTCTCAGGTTTTTACTACATATGAACACTTTTCACATTCTGCCTTGCTACTCGGCTGCTAGTCCTCCTTTCATGCAGAATCTTATGGTCCTAGCTCACGTACAATGCACCAAGGCCAGCTAAAAAGTCAATAATCGATACCAAAAACTTGAATTGTACTACTTCTTACTGGCTATTACATCAACTTAGAAGCTTCATCTGTGTTCTAGTATGGTGCTATTAGTGTCTTCGCTTACTGCAGCACGGGACATAGCTTTCAGACGATAAGTACAACCGTTTCAGAGAGAAGAGTGGCCAATGTGACGATCTGGCTTTAAGTCGATTCGATAACAAATGACGAAAACGGACGGATTTCTCAGATTTTTACTACATATGAACACTTTTCACATTCTCCCGTGCAACTCGGCAGCTAGTCCTCCTTTCATGCAGAATCTTAAGGTCCTAGCTCATGTCCAAGGCACCAAAGCCAGCTAAAAAGTCAATAATCGATACCTAACATTTGAATTGTACTACATCTTACTGGCTATTACATCATCTTAGAAGCTTCATCTGTGTTCTACTATGGTGCTTTTAGTGTCTCCACAAACCGCACCAAGCGACATAGCTTTGCAGACGATAAGTACAACCGTTTCAGAGAGAAGAGCGGCCCATGTGGCAATCTGGCTTTAAGTCGATTCCTTACCAAATGACGAATACAGACGGATTTCTCAGGTTTTTACAACATATGAACACTTTTCACAATCTCGCGTGCAATTCGGCTGCTAGTCCTCCTTTCATGCAGAATCTTAAGGTCCTAGCTCATGTCCAAGGCACCAAATCCAGCTAAAAATTCAATAATCGATACTTAAATCTGGTATTGTAGTAATTCTTACTGGCTATTACATCATCTTAGAAGCTTCATCTGTGTTCTACTATGGTGCTTTTAGTGTCTCCGCATACCGTAGCACGCGACATAGCTTTCAGACGATAAGTACAACCGTTTCAGAGAGAAGAGCGGCCAATGCGACGATCTGGCTTTAAGTCGATTCGATAACAAATGACGAAAACGGACGGATTTCTCAGGTTTTTACTACATATGAACACTTTTCACATTCTCCCTTGCTACTCGTCTGCTAGTCCTCCTTTCATGCAGAGTCTTAGGGTCCTAGCTCATGTCCAATGCACCAAGTCCAGCTAAAAAGTCAATAATCGATACCTGAAACTTGAATTGTACTACTTCTTACTGGCTATTACATCAACTTAGAAGCTTCATCTGTGTTCTACTATGGTGCTTTTAGTGTCTCCACAAACCGCAGCACGCGACATAGCTGTGCAGACGATAAGTACAACCGTTTCAGAGAGAAGAGCGGCCAATGTGACGATCTGGCTTTAAGTCGATTCCATACCAAATGACGATTACAGACGGATTTCTCAGGTTTTTACTACATATGACCACTTTTCACAATCTCGCGTGCAATTCGGCTGCTAGTCCTCCTTTCATGCAGAATCTTATGGTGCTAGCTCATGTCCAAGGCACCAAAGCCAGCTAAAAAGTAAATAATCGATACCTAGAACTTGAGATGTACTACTTCTTACTGGCTATTACATCAACTTCGAAGCTTCATCTGTGTTCTACTATGGTGCTTTTAGTGTCTCCGCATACTGCAGCACACGACATAGCTTTCAGACGATAAGTACAACCGTTTCAGAGAGAAGAGTGGCCAATGTGACGATCTGGCTTTAAGTCGATTCGATAACAAATGGCGAAAACGGACGGATTTCTCAGGTTTTTACTACATATGAACACTTTTCACATTCTCCCATGCAACTCGGCTGCTAGTCCTCCTTTCATGCAGTATCTTATGGTCCTAGCTCATGTCAAAGGCACCAAAGCAAGCTAAAAAGTCAATAATCGATACCTAGAACTTGAGTTGTACTACTTCTTACTGGCTATTACATCATCTTAGAAGCTTCATCTGTGTTCTACTATGGTGCTTTTAGTGTCTCCGCATTCAGCAGCACGCGACATAGCTTTGCAGACGATAAGTACAACCGTTTCAGAGAGAAGAGCGGCCAATGTGACGATCTGGCTTTAAGTCGATTCGATAACAAATGACGAAAACGGACGGATTTCTCAGGTTTTTACTACATATGAACACTTTTCACATCCTCCCGTGAACTCGGCTGCTAGTCCTCCTTTCATGCAGAATCTTATGGTCCTAGCTATGTCCAAGGCACCAAAGCCAGCTAAAAAGTCAATAATCGATACCTAGAACTTGAGTTGTACTACTCCTTACTGGCTATTACATCAACTTACAAGCATCATCTGTGTTCTACTATGGTGCTTTTAGAGTCTCCACATACCGCAACACGCAACATAGCTTTGCAGACGATATGTACAACCGTTTCAGAGAGAAGAGCGGCCAATGTGACGACCTGGCTTTAAGTCGATTCGATAACAAATGACGAAAACGGACGGATTTCTCAGGTTTTTACTACATATGAACACTTTTCACATCCTCCCGTGCAACTCGGCTGCTAGTCCTCCTTTCATGCAGAATCTTAAGGTCCTAGCTCATGTCCAAGGCACCAAAGCCTGCTAAAAAGTCAATAATCGATACCTAAAACTGGTATTGTACTAATTCTTACTGGCTATTTCATCATCTTAGAAGCTTCATCTGTGTCCTACTATGGTGCTTTCAGTGTCTCCGCATACCGCAGCACGCGACATAGCTTTCAGACGATAAGTACAACCGTTTCAGAGAGAAGAGCGGTCAATGTGACGATCTGGCTTTAAGTCGATGCGATAACAAATGACGAAAACGGACGGATTTCTCAGGATTTTACTACATATGAACACTTTTCACATTCTCCCGTGAACTCGGCTGCTAGACCTCCTTTCATGCAGAATCTAATGGTCCTAGCTATGTCCAAGGCAACAAAGCCAGCTAAAAAGTCAATAATCGATACTTAGAACTTGAGTTGTACTACTTCTTACTGGCTATTACATCAACTTACAAGCATCATCTGTGTTCTACTATGGTGCTTTTAGAGTCTCCACATACCGCAACACGCGACATAGCTTTGCAGACGATATGTACAACCGTTTCAGAGAGAAGAGCGGCCAATGTGACGACCTGGCTTTAAGTCGATTCGATTACAAATGACGAAAACGGACGGATTTCTCAGGTTTTTACTACATATGAACACTTTTCACATCCTCCCGTGCAACTCGGCTGCTAGTCCTCCTTTCATGCAGAATCTTAAGGTCCTAGCTCATGTCCAAGGCACCAAAGCATGCTAAAAAGTCAATAATCGATACCTAAAACTGGTATTGTACTAATTCTTACTGGCTATTTCATCATCTTAGAAGCTTCATCTGTGTCCTACTATGGTGCTTTCAGTGTCTCCGCATACCGCAGCACGCGACATAGCTTTCAGACGATAAGTACAACCGTTTCAGAGAGAAGAGCGGTCAATGTGACGATCTGGCTTTAAGTCGATTCGATAACAAATGACGAAAACGGACGGATTTCTCAGGATTTTACTACGTATGAACACTTTTCACATTCTCCCGTGAACTCGGCTGCTAGTCCTACTTTCATGCAGAATCTAATGGTCCTAGCTATGTCCAAGGCAACAAAGCCAGCTAAAAAGTCAATAATCGATACTTAGAACTTGAGTTGTACTACTTCTTACTGGCTATTACATCAACTTACAAGCATCATCTGTGTTCTACTATGGTGCTTTTAGAGTCTCCACATACCGCAACACGCGACATAGCTTTGCAGACGATATGTACAACCGTTTCAGAGAGATGAGCGGCCAATGTGACGATCTGGCTTTAAGTCGATTGCATACCAAATGACGAATACAGACGGATTTCTCAGGTTTTTACTACATATGAACACTTTTCACCATCTCGCGTGCAATTCGGCTGCTAGTCCTCCTTTCATGCAGAACCTTAAGGTCCTAGCTCATGTCCAAGGCACCTAAGCCTGCTAAAAAGTCAATAATCGATACCTAAAACTGGTATTGTACTAATTCTTACTGGCTATTTCATCATCTTAGAAGCTTCATCTGTGTCCTACTATGGTGCTTTTAGTGTCTCCGCATACCGCAGCACGCGACATAGCTATCAGACGATAAGTACAACCGTTTCAGAGAGGAGAGCGGCCAATGTGACGATCTGGCTTTAAGTCGATTCGATAACAAATGACGAAAACGGACAGATTTCTCAGGATTTTACTACATATGAACACTTTTCACATTCTCCCGTGCAACTCGGCTGCTAGTCCTCCTTTCATGCAGAATCTTATGGTCCTAGCTATGTCCAAGGCACCAAAGCCAGCTAAAAAGTCAATAATCGATACCTAAAACTTGAGTTGTACTACTTCTTACTGGCTATTACATCAACTTAGAAGCTTCATCTGTGTTCTACTATGGTGCTTTTAGTGTCTCCACATACCGCAGCACGCGACATAGCTTTGCAGACGATAAGTACAACCTTTTCAGAGAGTTGAGCGGCCAATGTGACGATCCGGCTTTAAGTCGATTCGATAACAAGTGACGAAAATGGGCGGATTTCGCAGGTTTTTACTACATATGAACACTTTTCTCATTCTCCCGATCAACTCGGCTGCTAGTCCTCCTTTCATGCAGAATCTTATGGTCCTAGCTCATGTCCATGGCACCAAAGCCAGCTAAAAAGTCAATAATCGATACCTAGAACTTGAGTTGTACTACTTCTTACTGGCTATTACATCAACTTACAAGCATCATCTGTGTTCTACTATGGTGCTTTTAGAGTCTCCACATACCGCAACACGCGACATAGCTTTGCAGACGATATGTACAACCGTTTCAGAGAGAAGAGCGGCCAATGTGACGACCTGGCTTTAAGTCGACTCGATAACAAATGACGAAAACGGACGGATTTCTCAGGTTTTTACTACATATGAACACTTTTCACATCCTCCCGTGCAACTCGGCTGCTAGTCCTCCTTTCATGCAGAATCTTAATGTCCTAGCTCATGTCCAAGGCACCAAAGCATGCTAAAAAGTCAATAATCGATACCTAAAACTGGTATTGTACTAATTCTTACTGGCTATTTCATCATCTTAGAAGCTTCATCTGTGTCCTACTATGGTGCTTTCAGTGTCTCCGCATACCGCAGCACGCGACATAGCTTTCAGACGATAAGTACAACCGTTTCAGAGAGAAGAGCGGTCAATGTGACGATCTGGCTTTAAGTCGATTCGATAACAAATGACGAAAACGGACGGATTTCTCAGGATTTTACTACATATGAACACTTTTCACATTCTCCCGTGAACTCGGCTGCTAGTCCTCCTTTCATGCAGAATCTAATGGTCCTAGCTATGTCCAAGGCAACAAAGCCAGCTAAAAAGTCAATAATCGATACTTAGAACTTGAGTTGTACTACTTCTTACTGGCTATTACATCAACTTACAAGCATCATCTGTGTTTTACTATGGTGCTTTTAGAGTCTCCACATACCGCAACACGCGACATAGCTTTGCAGACGATATGTACAACCGTTTCAGAGAGATGAGCGGCCAATGTGACGATCTGGCTTTAAGTCGATTGCATACCAAATGACGAATACAGACGGATTTCTCAGGTTTTTACTACATATGAACACTTTTCACCATCTCGCGTGCAATTCGGCTGCTAATCCTCCTTTCATGCAGAACCTTAAGGTCCTAGCTCATGTCCAAGGCACCAAATCCAGCTAAAAAGTCAATAATCGATACCTAAATCTGGTATTGTACTAAATCTTACTAGCTATTACATCAACTTAGAAGCTTCATCAATGTTCTACTATGGTGATTTTAGTGTCCCCGCATATCGCAGCACGCGACATAGCTTTGCAGACGATATGTACAACCGTTTCAGAGAGAAGAGCGGACAATGTGACGACCTGGCTTTAAATCGATTCCGTAACAAATGAAGGAAACGGACGGATTTCTCAGGTTTTTACTTCATATGAACACTTTTCACATTCTGCCGTGCAATTCGGCTGCTAGTCCTCCATTCATGCAGAATCTTAAGGTCCTAGCTCACGTCCAATGCACCAAGGCCAGCTAAAAAGTCAATAATCGATACCTAGAACTTGAATTGTACTACTTCTTACTGGCTATTACATCAACTTAGAAGCTTCATCTGTGTTCTACTATGGTGCTTTTAGTGTCTCCACAAACCGCAGCACGCGACATAGCTTTGCAGACGATAAGTACAACCGTTTCAGAGAGAAGAGCGGCCAATGTGACGATCTGGCTTTAAGTCGATTCCATACCAAATGACGAATACAGACGGATTTCTCAGGTTTTTACTACATATGAACACTTTTCACAATCTCGCGTGCAATTCGGCTGCTAGTCCTCCTTTCTTGCAGAATCTTAAGGTCCTAGCTCATGTCCAAGGCACCAAAGCCTGCTAAAAAGTCAATAATCGATACCTAAAACTGGTATTGTACTAATTCTTACTGGCTATTTCATCATCTTAGAAGCTTCATCTGTGTCCTACTATGGTGCTTTTAGTGTCTCCGCATACCGCAGCACGCGACATAGCTATCAGACGATAAGTACAACCGTTTCAGAGAGGAGGGCGGCCAATGTGACAATCTGGCTTTAAGTCGATTCGATAACAAATGACGAAAACGGACAGATTTCTCAGGATTTTACTACATATGAACACTTTTCACATTCTCCCGTGCAACTCGGCTGCTAGTCCTCCTTTCATGCAGAATCTTATGGTCCTAGCTATGTCCAAGGCACCAAAGCCAGCTAAAAAGTCAATAATCGATACCTAAAACTTGAGTTGTACTACTTCTTACTGGCTATTACATCAACTTAGAAGCTTCATCTGTGTTCTACTATGGTGCTTTTAGTGTCTCCACATACCGCAGCACGCGACATAGCTTTGCAGACGATAAGTACAACCTTTTCAGAGAGTTGAGCGGCCAATGTGACGATCCGGCTTTAAGTCGATTCGATAACAAGTGACGAAAATGGGCGGATTTCGCAGGTTTTTACTACATATGAACACTTTTCTCATTCTCCCGATCAACTCGGCTGCTAGTCCTCCTTTCATGCAGAATCTTATGGTCCTAGCTCATGTCCATGGCACCAAAGCCAGCTAAAAAGTCAATAATCGATACCTAGAACTTGAGTTGTACTACTTCTTACTGGCTATTACATCAACTTACAAGCATCATCTGTGGTCTACTATGGTGCTTTTAGAGTCTCCACATACCGCAAACTCGCGACATAGCTTTGCAGACGATATGTACAACCGTTTGAGAGAGAAGAGCGGCCAATGTGACGACCTGGCTTTAAGTCGATTCGATAACAAATGACGAAAACGGACGGATTTCGCAGGTTTTTACTACATATGAACACTTTTCACATTCTCCCGTGCAACTCGGCTGCTAGTCCTCCTTTCATGCAGAATCTTATGGTCCTAGCTATGTCCAAGGCACCAAAGCCAATTAAAAAGTCAATAATCGATACCTAAAACTTGAGTTGTACTACTTCTTACTGGCTATTACGTCAACTTAGAAGCTTCATCTGTGTTCTACTATGGTGCTTTTAGTGTCTCCACATACCGCAGCACGCGACATAGCTTTGCAGACGATAAGAACAACCGTTTCAGAGAGAAGAGCGGCCAATGTGACGATCCGGCTTTAAGTCGATTCGATAACAAATGACGAAAATGGGCGAATATCTCAGGTTTTTACTACATATGAACACTTTTCACATTCTCCCGTGCAACTCGGCTGCTAGTCCTCCTTTCATGCAGAATCTTATGGTCCTAGCTATGTCCAAGGCACCAAAGCCAATTAAAAAGTCAATAATCGATACCTAGAACTTGAGTTGTACTACTTCTTACGGGCTATTACATCAAGTTACAAGCATCATCTGTGTTCTACTATGGTGCTTTTAGAGTCTCCACATACCGCAACACACGACATAGCTTTGCAGACGATATGTACAACTGTTTCAGAGAGAAGAGCGACCAATGTGACGACCAGGCTTTAAGTCGATTCGATAACAAATGACGAAAACGGACGGATTTCTCAGGTTTTTACTACATATGAACACTTTTCACATCCTCCCATGCAACTCGGCTGCTAGTCCTCCTTTCATGCAGAATCTTAAGGTCCTACCTCATGTCCAAGGCACCAAAGCCTGCTGAAAAGTCAATAATCGATACCTAAAACTGGTATTGTACTAATTCTTACTGGCTATTTCATCATCTTAGAAACTTCATCTGTGTCCTACTACGGTGCTTTTAGTGTCTCCGCATACCGCAGCACGCGACATAGCTTTGCAGACGATAAGTACAACCGTTTCAGAGAGAATGGCGGCCAATGTGACGATCTGGCTTTAAGTCGATTCGATAACAAATGACGAAAACGGACGGATTTCTCAGGTTTTTACTACATATGAACACTTTTCACATTCTCCCGTGCAACTCGGCTGCTAGTCCTCCTTTCATGCAGAATCTTATGGTCCTAGCTATGTCCAAGGCACCAAAGCCAGCTAAAAAGTCAATAATCGATACCTAAAACTGGTATTGCATTAATTCTTACTGGCTATTACATCATCTTAGAAGCTTCATCTGTGTTCTACTATGGTGCTTTTAGTGTCTCCGCATACCGCAGCACGCGACATAGCTTTCAGACGATAAGTATAACCGTTTCTGAGAGAAGAGCGGCCAATGTGACGACGTGGCTTTAAGTCGATTCGATAACAAATGACGAAAACCGACGGATTTCTCAGGTTTTTACTACATATGAACACTTTTCACATTCTCACGTGCAACTCGGTTGCTAGTCCTCCTTTCATGCAGAACCTTAAGGTCCTAGCTCATGTCCAAGGCACCAAATCCAGCTAAAAGTCAATAATCGATACCTAAAACTTGAATTGTACTACTTCTTACTGGCTATTAACTCATCTTAGAATCTTCATCTGTGTTCTACTATGGTGCTTTTAGCGTCTCCGCATACCGCAGCACGCGACATAGCTTTGCAGGCGATAAGTACAACCGTTTCAGAGAGAAGAGCGGCTAATGTGGCGACCTGGCTTTAAGTCGATTCCGTAACAAATGACGACAACGGACGGATTTCTCAGGTTTTTACTACATATGAACACTTTTCACATTCTCCCGTGCAACTCGGCTGCTAGTCCACCTTTCATGCAGAATCTTAAGGTCCTAGCTCATGTCCAAGGCACCAAAGCCAGCTAAAAAGTCAATAATCGATACCTAAAACTGGTATTCTACTAAAAATGCTGGCTATTACATCATCTTAGAAGCTTCATCTGTGTTCTACTATGGTGCTTCTAGTGTCTCCGCATACCGCAGCACGCGACATAGCTTTCAGACGATAAGTACAACCGTTTCAGAGAGAAGAGCGGCTAATGTGACGATCTGGCTTTCAGTCGATTCGATAACAATTGACGAAAACGGACGGATTTCTCAGGTTTTTACTACATATGAACACTTTTCACATTCTCCCTTGCTACTCGGCTGCTAGTCCTCCTTTCATGCAGAATCTTAAGGTCCTAGCTCACGTCCAATGCACCAAAGCCAGCTAAAAATCAATAATCTATACCTAAAACTTGAATTGTACTACTTCTTACTGGCTATTACATCAACTTAAAAGCTTCATCTCTGTTCTACTATGGTGCTATTAGTGTCTCCACAAACCGCAGCACGCGACATAGCTTTGCAGACGATAAGTACAACCGTTTCAGAGAGAAGAGCGGCCAATGTGACGATCTGGCCTTAAGTCGATTCCATAACAAATGACGAAAACGGACGGATTTCTCAGGTTTTTACTACATATGAACACTTTTCATATTCTAACATGCAACTCGGCTGCTATTCCTCCTTTCATGCAGAATCTTAAGGTCCTAGCTCATGTCCAAGGCACCAAATCCAGCTAAAAAGTCAATAATCGATACCTAAATCTAGTATTGTACTACTTCTTACTGGCTATTACATCTTCTTAGAAGCTTCATCTGTGTTCTACTATGGTGCTTTTAGTGTCTCCACAAACCGCAGCACGCGACATAGCTTTGCAGACGATAAGTACAACCGTTTCAGAGAGAAGAGCGGCCAATGTGACGATCTGGCTTTAAGTCGATTCCATAACAAATGACGAATACGGACGGATTTCTCAGGTTTTTACTACATATGAACACTTTTCACAATCTCGCGTGCAATTCGGCTGCTAGTCCTCCTTTCATGCAGAATCTTATGGTCCTAGCTCATGTCCAAGGCACCAAAGCCAGCTAAAAAGGCAATAATCGATACCTAGAACTTGAGATGTACTACTTCTTACTGGCTATTACATCATCTTAGAAGCTTCATCTGTGTTCTACTATGGTGCTTTTAGTGTCTCCGCATACCGCAGCACGCGACATAGCATTCAGACGATACGTACAACCGTTTCAGAGAGAAGAGCGGCGAATGTGATGATCTGGCTTTAAGTCGATTCGATAAAAAATGACGAAAACGGACGGATTTCTCAGGTTTTTCCTACATACGAACACTTTTCACATTCTCCCTTGCAACTCGGCTGCTAGTCCTCCTTTCATGCGGAATCTTAAGGTCCTAGCTCATGTCCAAGGCACCAAAGCCAGCTAAAAAGTCAATAATCGATACCTAAAACTTGAATTGTACTACTTCTTACTGGCTATTCCATCAACTTAGAAGCTTCATCTGTGTTCTACTATGGTGATTTTAGTGTCTCCGCATATCGCAGCACGCGACATAGCCTTGCAGAAGATATGTTTAACCGTTTCAGAGGGAAGAGCGGCCAATGTGACGACCTGGCTTTATGTCGATTCCATAACAAATGACGAAAACGGACGGATTTCTCAGGTTTTTACTACATATGAACACTTTTCACATTCTCCCGTGCAACTCGGCTGCTAGTCCACCTTTCATGCAGAATCTTAAGGTCCTAGCTCATGTCCAAGGCACCAAAGCCAGCTAAAAAGTCAATAATCGATACCTAAAACTGTTATTGTACTAATTCTTACTGGCTATTACATCATCTTAGAAGCTTCATCTGTGTTCTACTATGGTGCTTCTAGTGTCTCCGCATACCGCAGCACGCGACATAGCATTCAGACGATACGTACAACCGTTTCAGAGAGAAGAGCGGCGAATGTGATGATCTGGCTTTAAGTCGATTCGATAAAAAATGACGAAAACGGACGGATTTCTCAGGTTTTTCCTACATACGAACACTTTTCACATTCTCCCTTGCAACTCGGCTGCTAGTCCTCCTTTCATGCGGAATCTTAAGGTCCTAGCTCATGTCCAAGGCACCAAAGCCAGCTAAAAAGTCAATAATCGATACCTAAAACTTGAATTGTACTACTTCTTACTGGCTATTCCATCAACTTAGAAGCTTCATCTGTGTTCTACTATGGTGATTTTAGTGTCTCCTCATATCGCAGCACGCGACATAGCCTTGCAGAAGATATGTTTAACCGTTTCAGAGGGAAGAGCGGCCAATGTGACGACCTGGCTTTATGTCGATTCCATAACAAATGACGAAAACGGACGGATTTCTCAGGTTTTTACTACATATGAACACTTTTCACATTCTCCCTTGCTACTCGGCTGCTAGTCCTCCTTTCATGCAGAATCTTAAGGTCCTAGCTCACGTCCAATGCACCAAAGCCAGCTAAAAATCAATAATCTATACCTAAAACTTGAATTGTACTACTTCTTACTGGCTATTACATCAACTTAAAAGCTTCATCTCTGTTCTACTATGGTGCTATTAGTGTCTCCACAAACCGCAGCACGCGACATAGCTTTGCAGACGATAAGTACAACCGTTTCAGAGAGAAGAGCGGCCAATGTGACGATCTGGCCTTAAGTCGATTCCATAACAAATGACGAAAACGGACGGATTTCTCAGGTTTTTACTACATATGAACACTTTTCATATTCTAACATGCAACTCGGCTGCTAGTCCTCCTTTCATGCAGAATCTTAAGGTCCTAGCTCATGTCCAAGGCACCAAATCCAGCTAAAAAGTCAATAATCGATACCTAAATCTAGTATTGTACTACTTCTTACTGGCTATTACATCTTCTTAGAAGCTTCATCTGTGTTCTACTATGGTGCTTTTAGTGTCTCCACAAACCGCAGCACGCGACATAGCTTTGCAGACGATAAGTACAACCGTTTCAGAGAGAAGAGCGGCCAATGTGACGATCTGGCTTTAAGTCGATTCCATAACAAATGACGAATACGGACGGATTTCTCAGGTTTTTACTACATATGAACACTTTTCACAATCTCGCGTGCAATTCGGCTGCTAGTCCTCCTTTCATGCAGAATCTTATGGTCCTAGCTCATGTCCAAGGCACCAAAGCCAGCTAAAAAGGCAATAATCGATACCTAGAACTTGAGATGTACTACTTCTTACTGGCTATTACATCATCTTAGAAGCTTCATCTGTGTTCTACTATGGTGCTTTTAGTGTCTCCGCATACCGCAGCACGCGACATAGCATTCAGACGATACGTACAACCGTTTCAGAGAGAAGAGCGGCGAATGTGATGATCTGGCTTTAAGTCGATTCGATAAAAAATGACGAAAACGGACGGATTTCTCAGGTTTTTCCTACATACGAACACTTTTCACATTCTCCCTTGCAACTCGGCTGCTAGTCCTCCTTTCATGCGGAATCTTAAGGTCCTAGCTCATGTCCAAGGCATAAAGCCAGCTAAAAAGTCAATAATCGATACCTAAAACTTGAATTGTACTACTTCTTACTGGCTATTCCATCAACTTAGAAGCTTCATCTGTGTTCTACTATGGTGATTTTAGTGTCTCCGCATATCGCAGCACGCGACATAGCCTTGCAGAAGATATGTTTAACCGTTTCAGAGGGAAGAGCGGCCAATGTGACGACCTGGCTTTATGTCGATTCCATAACAAATGACGAAAACGGACGGATTTCTCAGGTTTTTACTACATATGAACACTTTTCACATTCTCCCGTGCAACTCGGCTGCTAGTCCACCTTTCATGCAGAATCTTAAGGTCCTAGCTCATGTCCAAGGCACCAAAGCCAGCTAAAAAGTCAATAATCGATACCTAAAACTGTTATTGTACTAATTCTTACTGGCTATTACATCATCTTAGAAGCTTCATCTGTGTTCTACTATGGTGCTTCTAGTGTCTCCGCATACCGCAGCACGCGACATAGCTTTCAGACGATAAGTACAACCGTTTCAGAGAGAAGAGCGGCTAATGTGACGATCTGGCTTTCAGTCGATTCGATAACAATTGACGAAAACGGACGGATTTCTCAGGTTTTTACTACATATGAACACTTTTCACATTCTCCCTTGCTACTCGGCTGCTAGTCCTCCTTTCATGCAGAATCTTAAGGTCCTAGCTCACGTCCAATGCACCAAAGCCAGCTAAAAAGTCAATAATCTATACCTAAAACTTGAATTGTACTACTTCTTACTGGCTATTACATCAACTTAAAAGCTTCATCTCTGTTCTACTATGGTGCTATTAGTGTCTCCGCATACCGCAGCACGCGACATAGCTTTGCAGACGATAAGTACAACCGTTTCAGAGCGAAGAGCGGCCAATGTGACGATCTGGTTTTAAGTCGTATCGATAACAAATGATGAAAACGGACGGATTTCTCAGGTTTTTACTACGTATGAACACTTTTCACATCCTCCCGTGCAACTCGGCTGCTAGTCCTCCTTTCATGCAGAATCTTAAGGTCGTAGCTCATGTCCAAGGCACCAAAGCCAGCTAAAAAGTCAATAATCGATACTTAAAAGTTGAATTGTACTACTTCTTACTGGCTATTACATCATCTTAGAAGCTTCATCTGTGGTCTACTATGGTGCTTTTAGTGTCTCCACAAACCGCAGCACGCGACATAGCTTTGCAGACGATAAGTACAACCGTTTCAGAGAGAAGAGCGGCCAATGTGACGATCTGGCTTTAAGTCGATTCCATAACAAATGACGAAAACGGACGGATTTCTCAGGTTTTTACTACATATGAACACTTTTCATATTCTAACATGCAACTCGGCTGCTAGTCCTCCTTTCATGCAGAATCTTAAGGTCCTAGCTCATGTCCAAGGCACCACATCCAGCTAAAAAGTCAATAATCGATACCTAAATCTAGTATTGTACTACTTCTTACTGGCTATTACATCTTCTTAGAAGCTTCATCTGTGTTCTACTATGGTGCTTTTAGTGTCTCCACAAACCGCAGCACGCGACATAGCTTTGCCGACGATAAGTACAACCGTTTCAGAGAGAAGAGCGGCCAATGTGACGATCTGGCTTTAAGTCGATTCGATAACAAATGACGAAAACGGACGGATTTCTCAGGTTTTTACTACATATGAACACTTTTCATATTCTAACATGCAACTCGGCTGCTAGTCCTCCTTTCATGCAGAATCTTAAGGTCCTAGCTCATGTCCAAGGCACCAAATCCAGCTAAAAAGTCAATAATCGATACTTAAATCTAGTATTGTACTACTTCTTACTGGCTATTACATCTTCTTAGAAGCTTCATCTGTGTTCTACTATGGTGCTTTCAGTGTCTCCACAAACCGCAGCACGCGACATAGCTTTGCAGACGATAAGTACAACCGTTTCAGAGAGAAGAGCGGCCAATGTGACGATCTGGCTTTAAGTCGATTCCATAACAAATGACGAATACGGACGGATTTCTCAGGTTTTTACTACATATGAACACTTTTCACAATCTCGCGTGCAATTCGGCTGCTAGTCCTCCTTTCATGCAGAATCTTATGGTCCTAGCTCATGTCCAAGGCACCAAAGCCAGCTAAAAAGGCAATAATCGATACCTAGAACTTGAGATGTACTACTTCTTACTGGCTATTACATCATCTTAGAAGCTTCATCTGTGTTCTACTATGGTGCTTTTAGTGTCTCCGCATACCGCAGCACGCGACATAGCATTCAGACGATACGTACAACCGTTTCAGAGAGAAGAGCGGCGAATGTGATGATCTGGCTTTAAGTCGATTCGATAAAAAATGACGAAAACGGACGGATTTCTCAGGTTTTTCCTACATACGAACACTTTTCACATTCTCCCTTGCAACTCGGCTGCTAGTCCTCCTTTCATGCGGAATCTTAAGGTCCTAGCTCATGTCCAAGGCACCAAAGCCAGCTAAAAAGTCAATAATCGATACCTAAAACTTGAATTGTACTACTTCTTACTGGCTATTCCATCAACTTAGAAGCTTCATCTGTGTTCTACTATGGTGATTTTAGTGTCTCCGCATATCGCAGCACGCGACATAGCCTTGCAGAAGATATGTTTAACCGTTTCAGAGGGAAGAGCGGCCAATGTGACGACCTGGCTTTATGTCGATTCCATAACAAATGACGAAAACGGACGGATTTCTCAGGTTTTTACTACATATGAACACTTTTCACATTCTCCCGTGCAACTCGGCTGCTAGTCCACCTTTCATGCAGAATCTTAAGGTCCTAGCTCATGTCCAAGGCACCAAAGCCAGCTAAAAAGTCAATAATCGATACCTAAAACTGGTATTGTACTAATTCTTACTGGCTATTACATCATCTTAGAAGCTTCATCTGTGTTCTACTATGGTGCTTCTAGTGTCTCCGCATACCGCAGCAAGCGACATAGCTTTCAGACGACAAGTACAACCGTTTCAGAGAGAAGAGCGGCTAATGTGACGATCTGGCTTTCGGTCGATTCGATAACAATTGACGAAAACGGACGGATTTCTCAGGTTTTTACTACATATGAACACTTTTCACATTCTCCCTTGCTACTCGGCTGCTAGTCCTCCTTTCATGCAGAATCTTAAGGTCCTAGCTCACGTCCAATGCACCAAAGCCAGCTAAAAAGTCAATAATCTATACCTAAAACTTGAATTGTACTACTTCTTACTGGCTATTACATCAACTTAAAAGCTTCATCTCTGTTCTACTATGGTGCTATTAGTGTCTCCGCATACCGCAGCACGCGACATAGCTTTGCAGACGATAAGTACAACCGTTTCAGAGCGAAGAGCGGCCAATGTGACGATCTGGTTTTAAGTCGATTCGATAACAAATGACGAAAACGGACGGATTTTTCAGGTTTTTACTACGTATGAACACTTTTCACATCCTCCCGTGCAACTCGGCTGCTAGTCCTCCTTTCATGCAGAATCTTAAGGTCGTAGCTCATGTCCAAGGCACCAAAGCCAGCTAAAAAGTCAATAATCGATACTTAAAAGTTGAATTGTACTACTTCTTACTGGCTATTACATCATCTTAGAAGCTTCATCTGTGTTCTACTATGGTGCTTTTAGTGTCTCCACAAACCGCAGCACGCGACATAGCTTGGCAGACGATAAGTACAACCGTTTCAGAGAGAAGAGCGGCCAATGTGACGATCTGGCTTTAAGTCGATTCCATAACAAATGACGAAAACGGACGGATTTCTCAGGTTTCTACTACATATATTTCATATTCTAACATGCAACTCGGCTGCTAGACCTCCTTTCATGCAGAATCTTAAAGGTCCTAGCTCATGTCCAAGGAACCAAATCCAGCTAAAAAGTCAATAATCGATACCTAAATCTAGTATTGTACTACTTCTTACTGGCTATTACATCTTCTTAGAAGCTTCATCTGTGTTCTACTATGGTGCTTTCAGTGCCTCCATAAACCGCAGCACGCGACATAGCTTTGCAGACGATAAGTACAACCGTTTCAGAGAGAAGAGCGGCCAATGTGACGATCTGGCTTTAAGTCGATTCCATAACAAATGACGAATACGGACGGATTTCTCAGGTTTTTTCTACATATGAACACTTTTCACAATCTCGCGTGCAATTCGGCTGCTAGTCCTCCTTTCATGCAGAATCTTATGGTCCTAGCTCATGTCCAAGGCACCAAAGTCAGCTAAAAAGGCAATAATCGATACCTAGAACTTGAGATGTACTACTTCTTACTGGCTATTACATCATCTTAGAAGCTTCATCTGTGTTCTACTATGGTGCTTTTAGTGTCTCCGCATACCGCAGCACGCGACATAGCATTCAGACGATACGTACAACCGTTTCAGAGAGAAGAGCGGCGAATGTGATGATCTGGCTTTAAGTCGATTCGATATAAATGACGAAAACGGACGGATTTCTCAGGTTTTTCCTACATACGAACACTTTTCACATTCTCCCTTGCTACTCGGCTGCTAGTCCTCCTTTCATGCGGAATCTTAAGGTCCTAGCTCATGTCCAAGGCACCAAAGCCAGCTAAAAAGTCAATATTCGATACCTAAAACTTGAATTGTACTACTTCTTACTGGCTATTCCATCAACTTAGAAGCTTCATTTGTGTTCTACTATGGTGATTTTAGTGTCTCCGCATATCGCAGCACGCGACATAGCTTTGCAGAAGATATGTTTAATCGTTTCAGAGGGAAGAGCGGCCAATGTGACGACCTGGCTTTATGTCGATTCCATACCAATCGACAAAAACGGACGGATTTCTCAGGTTTTTACTACATATGAACAATTTTCACATTATCCCATGCAATTCGGCTGCTAGTCCTATTTTCATGCAGAATCTTAAGGTCCTAGCTCATGTCTAAGGCACCTAAGCCAGCTAAAAATTCAATAATCGATACCTAAAACTTGAATTGTACTACTTCTTACTATTTATTACATCAACTTAGAAGCTTCATCTGTGTTCTACTATGGTGCTTTTAGTGTCTCCACATACCGCAGCACACAACATAGCTTTGCAGACGATAAGTACAACCGTTTTGAGAGAAGAGCGGTCATTGTGACGATCTGTCTTTAAGTCGATTCCATAACAAATGACGAATACGGACGGATTTCTTATGTTTTTACTACATATGAACACTTTTCACAATCTCCCGTGCAATTCGGCTGCTAGTCCTCCTTTCATGCAGAATCTTAAGGTCCTAGCTGATGTAAAAGGCAACAAAGCCAGCTAAAAATTCAATAATCGATACCTAAAACTTGTGTTGTACTACTTCTTACTGGCTATTACATCAACTTAGAAACTTCATCTGTGTTCTACTATGGTGCTTTTAGTGTCTCCGCATACCGCAGCACGCGACATAGCTTTCAGACGATAAGTATAACCGTTTCTGAGAGAAGAGCGGCCAATGTGACGACCTGGCTTTAAGTCGATTCGATAACAAATGACGAAAACGGACGGATTTCTCAGGATTTTACTACATATGAACACTTTTCACATTCTCCCGTGCAACTCGGCTGCTAGTCCTCCTTTCATACAGAATCTTAAGGTCCTAGCTCATGTCCAAGGCACCAAATCCAGCTAAAAGTCAATAATCGATACCTAAAACTTGAATTGTACTACTTCTTACTGGTTATTACATCAACTTAGAAGCTTCATCTGTGTTCTACTATGGTATTTTTAGTGTCTCCACATACCGCAGCTCGCGACATAGCTTTGCAGACGATAAGTACAACCGTTTCAGAGAGAAGAGCGGCCAATGTGACGATCTGGCTTTAAGTCGATTCGATAACAAATGACGAAAACGGACGGATTTCTCAGGTTATTACTACATATGAACACTTTTCACATTATCCCATGCAATTCGGCTGCTAGTCCTCCTTTCATGCAGAATCTTAAGGTCCTAGCTCATGTCCAAGGCACCAAATCCAGCTGAAAGTCAATAATCGATACCTAAAACTTGAATTGTACTACGTCTTACTGGCTATTACATCAACTTAGAAGCTTCATCTGTGTCCTGCTATGGTGATTTTAGTGTCTCCGCATATCACAGCACGCGACATAGCTTTGCAGACGATAAGTACAACCGTTTCAGAGAGAAGAGCAGCCAATGTGTCGATCTGGCTTGAAGTCGATTCGAAGACAAATGACGATAACGTACGGATTTCTCAGGTTTTTACTACATATGAACACTTTTCACATTCTCCCGTGCAACTCGGCTGCTAGTCCTCCTTTCATGCAGAATCTTAAGGTCCTAGCTCATGTCCAAGGCACAAAAGCCAGCTAAAAAGTCAATAATCGATACGTAAAACTTGAATTGTACTACTTCTTACTGGCTATTACATCAATTTAGAAGCTTCATCTGTGTTCTACTATGGTGCTTTTAGTGTCTCCGCATACCGCAGCACGTGACATAGCTTTGCAGACGATATGTACAACCGTTTCAGAGAGAAGAGCGGCCGATGTGACGTTCTGGCTTTACGTCGATTCCATAACAAATGACGAAAACGGACGGGTTTCTCAGGTTTTTACTACATATGAACACTTTTCACAATCTCCTGTGCAATTCGGCTGCTAGTCCTCCTCTCATGTAGAATCTTAAGGTCCTAGCTCATGTAAAAGGCACCAAAGCCAGCTAAAAAGTCAATAATCGATACCTAAAACTTGAATTGTACTACTTCTTACTGGCTATTACATCAATTTAGAAGCTTCATCTGTGTTCTACTATGGTGGTTTTTGTGTCTCCGCATACCGCAGCACGCGACATAGTTTTGCAGACGATAAGTACAACCGTTTCAGAGAGAAGAGCGGCCAATGTGACGATCTGGCTTTAAGTCGATTCGATAACAAATTGACGAAAACGGACGAATTTCTAAGGTTTTTACTACATATGAACACTTTTCACATTCTCCCGTGCAACTCGGCTGCTAGTCCTCCTTTCATGCAGAATCTTAAGGTTCTAGCTCACGTCCAAGGCACCAAAGCCAGCTAAAGAGTCAATAATCGATACCTAAAACTTGAATTGTACAACTTCTTACTGGCTATTACACAACTTAGAAGCTTCATCTGTGTTCCACTATGGTGACTTTAGTGTCTCCGCATAACGCAGCACGCGGCATAGCTTCGCAGACGATAAGTACAACCGTTTCAGAGAGAAGAGCGGCCAATGTGACGATCTGGCTTTAAGTCGATTCGATAACAAATGACGAAAACGGACGTATTTCTCAGATTTTTACTACATATGAACACCTTTCACATTCTTTCGTGCAACTCGGCTGCTAGTCATCCTTTCATGCAGAATCTTAAGGTCCTAGCTCATGTCCAAGGCACCAAAGCCAGCTAAAATGTCAATAATCGATACCTAAAACTTGAATTGTACTACTTCTTACTGGCTATTACATCAACTTAGAAGCTTCATCTGTGTTCTACTATGGTGCTTTTAGTGTCTCCGCATACCGCAGCACGCGACATAGCTTTGCAGACGATAAGTACAACCGTTTCAGAGAGAAGAGTGGCCAATGTGACGATCTGGCCTTAAGTCGATTCGATAACAAATGACGAAAACGGACGGATTTCTCAGGTTTTTACTACATATGAACACTTCTCACTTTCTCCCGTACAACTCGCCTGCTAGTCATCCTTTCATGCAGAATCTTAAGGTCCCAGCTCATGTCCAAGGCACCAAAGCCAGCTAAAATGTAAATAATCAGAACCTAAAACTTGAATTGTACAACTTCTTACTGGCTATTACATCAACTTAGAAGCTTCATCTGTGTTCTACTATGGTGCTTTTAGTGTCTCCGCATACCGCAGCACGCGACATAGCTTTGCAGACGATAAGTACAACCGTTTCAGAGAGAAGAGTGGCCAATGTGACGATCTGGCCTTAAGTCGATTCGATAACAAATGACGAAAACGGACGGATTTCTCAGGTTTTTACTACATATGAAGACTTTTCACATTCTCCCGTACAACTCGGCTGCTAATCCTTCTTTCATGCAGAATCTTAAGGTCCTAGCTAATGTCCAAGGCACCAAAGCCAGCTAAAATGTCAATAATCGATACCTAAAACTTGAATCGTACTAATTCTTACTGGCAATTACATCAACTTAGAAGCTTCATCTGTGTTCTACTATGGTGCTTCTAGTGTCTCCACATACCGCAGCACGCGACATAGCTTTGCAGACGATAAGTACAACCGTTTCAGAGAGAAGAGTGGCCAATGTGACGATCTGGCCTTAAGTCGATTCGATAACAAATGACGAAAACGGACGGATTCCTCAGGTTTTTACTACATATGAAGACTTTTCGCATTCTCCCGTACAAATCGGCTGCTAATCCTCCTTTCATGCAGAATCTTAAGGTCCTAGCTTATGTCCAAGGCACCAAAGCCAGCTAAAATATCAATAATCGATACCTATATCTTGAATCGTACTAATTCTTACTGGCTATTACATCAACTTAGAAGCTTCATCTTTGTTCTACTATGGTGCTTCTAGTGTCTCCACATACCGCAGCACGCGACATAGGTTTGCAGACGATAAGTACAACCGTTTCAGAGAGAAGAGCGGCCAAATGACGATCTGGCTTTAAGTTGATTCCATACCAAATGACGAAAACGGACGGAATTCTCAGGTTTTTACTACATATGAACACTTTTCACATTCTCCCATGCAACGCGGCTGCTAGTCCTCCTTTCATACTGAATCTTAAGGTCCTAGCTCATGTCCAAGGCATCAAAGCCAGCTAAAAAGTCAATAGTCGATACCTAAAACTTGAATTGTACTACTTCTTACTGGCTATTACATCAACTTAGAAGCTTCATCTGTGTTCCACTGTGGTGATTTTAGTGTCTCCGCGTAACGCAGCACGCGACATAGCTTTGCAGACGATAAGTACAACCGTTTCAGAGAGAAGAGCGGCCAATGTGACGATCATGCTTTAAGTTGATTCCATAACAACTGACGAAAACGGACGGATTTCTCAGGTTTTTACTACATTTGAACACTTTTCACATTCTCCCATGCAACTCGGCTGCTAGTCCTCCTTTCATACTGAATCTTAAGATCCTAGCTCATGTCCAAGGCATCAAAGCCAGCTAAAAAGTCAATAATCGATACCTAAAATTTCAATTGTACCACTTCTTACTGGCTATTACATCAACTTAGAAGCTTCATCTGTGTTCCACTGTGCTGATTTTAGTGTCTCCGCATAACGCAGCACGCGACATAGCTTTGCAGACGATAAGTACAACCGTTTTAGAGAGAAGAGCGGCCAATGTGACGATCTGGCTTTAAGTCGATATGATAACAAATTGACGAAAACGGACGAATTTCTAAGGTTTTTACTACATATGAACACTTTTCACATTCTCCCGTGCAACTCGGCTGCTAGTCCTCCTTTCATGCAGAATCTTAAGGTTCTAGCTCATGTCCAAGGCATCAATGCCAGCAAAAAGGCAATAATCGATACGTAAAACTTGAATTGTACTACTTCTTACTGGTTATTACATCAACTTACAAGCTTCATCTGTGTTCTACTATGGTGGTTTTTGTGTCTCCGCATACCGCAGCACGCGACATAGTTTTGCAGACGATAATTACAACCGTTTCAGAGAGAAGAGCGGCCAATGTGACGATCTGGCTTTAGGTCGATTCGATAACAAATTGACGAAAACGGACGAATTTCTAAGGTTTTTACTACATATGAATACTTTTCACATTCTCCCGTGCAACTCGGCTGCTAGTCCTCCTTTCATGCAGAATCTTAAGGTTCTAGCTCACGTCCAAGGCATCAAAGCCAGCAAAAAGGCAATAATTGATACCTAAAACTTGAATTGTACTACTTCTTACTGGCTATTACATCAACTTAGAAGCTTCATCTGTGTTCTACTATGGTGCTTTTAGAGTCTCCACACACCGCAACACGCGACATAGCTTTGCAGACGATATGTACAACCGTTTCAGACAGAAGAGCGGCCAATGTGACGACCTGGCTTTAAGTCGATTCGATAACAAATGACGAAAACGGACGGATTTCTCAGGTTTTTACTACATATGAACACTTATCACTTTCTCCCGTACAACTCGCCTGCTAGTCCTCCTTTCATGCAGAATCTTAAGGTCCTAGCTCATGTCCAAGGCACCAAAGCCAGCTAAAATGTCAATAATCGATAACTAAAACTTGAATTGTACTACTTCTTACTGGCTATTACATCAACTTAGAAGCTTCATCTGTGTTCTACTAAGGTGCTTTTAGTGTCTCCGCATACCGCAGCACGCGACATAGCTTTGCAGACGATAAGTACAACCGTTTCAGAGAGAAGAGCGGCCAATGTGACGATCTGGCCTTAAGTCGATTCGATAACAAATGACGAAAACGGACGGATTTCTCAGGTTTTTACTACATATGAACACTTTTCACATTCTCCCGTGGAACTCCGCTGCTGGTCCTCCTTTCATGCAGAATCTTATGGTCCTAGCTCATGTCCAAGGCACCAAAGCCAGCTAAAAAGTCAATAATCGATACCTAAAACATGAATCGTACTAATTCTTACTGGCTATTACATCTACTTAGAACCTTCATCTGTGTTCTACTATGGTGCTTTTAGTGTCTCCACATACCGCAGCACGCGACATAGGTTTGCAGACGATAAGTACAACCGTTTCAGAGAGAAGAGCGGCCAATATGACGATCTGGCTTTAAGTTGATTCCATACCAAATGACGCAAACGGACGGATTTCTCAGGTTTTTACTAGATATGAACACTTTTCACATTCTCCCATGCAACTCGGCTGCCAGTCCTCCTTTCATACTGAATCTTAAGGTCCTAGCTCATGTCCAAGGCATCAAAGCCAGCTAAAAAGTCAATAGTCGATACCTAAAACTTGAATTGTACTACTTCTTACTGGCTATTACATCAACTTAGAAGATTCATCTGTGTTCCACTGTGGTGATTTTAGTGTCTCCGCGTAACGCAGCACGCGACATAGCTTTGCAGACGATAAGTACAACCGTTTCAGAGAGAAGAGCGGCCAATGTGCCGATCTGGCTTTAAGTCGATTCGATAACAAATGACGAAAACGGACGTATTTCTCAGGTTTATACTACATATGAACACTTTTCACATTCTCCCGTGCAACTCGGCTGCTAGTCCTCCTTTCATGCAGAATCTTAAGGTCCTAGCTCAAGTCCAAGGCACCAAAGCCAGCTAAAAAGTCAATAATCGATACCTAAAACTTGAATTGTATTACTTCTTACTGGCTATTACATCAACTTAGAAGCTTCATCTGTTTTCTACTATGGTGCTTTTAGTGTCTCCGCATACTGCAGCACGCGACATAGCTTTGCAGACGTTAAGTACAACCGTTTCAGGGAAAAGAGCGGAAAATGTGACGATCTGGCTTTAAGTCGATTCGATAACAAATGACGAAAACGGACGGATTTCTCAGGTTTTTACTACATATGAACACTTCTCACATTCTCCCGTTCAACTCGCCTGCTAGTCCTCCTTTCATGCAGAATCTTAAGGTCCTAGCTCATGTCCAAGGCACCAAAGCCAGCTAAAATGTCAATAATCGATACCTAAAACTTGAATTGTACTACTTCTTACTGGCTATTACATCAACTTAGAAGCTTCATCTGTGTTCTACTAAGGTGCTTTTAGTGTCTCCGCATACCGCAGCACGCGACATAGCTTTGCAGACGATAAGTACAACCGTTTCAGAGAGAAGAGCGGCCAATGTGACGATCTGGCCTTAAGTCGATTCGATAACAAATGACGAAAACGGACGGATTTCTCAGGTTTTTACTACATATGAACACTTTTCACATTCTCCCGTGGAACTCCGCTGCTGGTCCTCCTTTCATGCAGAATCTTATGGTCCTAGCTCATGTCCAAGGCACCAAAGCCAGCTAAAAAGTCAATAATCGATACCTAAAACATGAATCGTACTAATTCTTACTGGCTATTACATCTACTTAGAACCTTCATCTGTGTTCTACTATGGTGCTTTTAGTGTCTCCACATACCGCAGCACGCGACATAGGTTTGCAGACGATAAGTACAACCGTTTCAGAGAGAAGAGCGGCCAATATGACGATCTGGCTTTAAGTTGATTCCATACCAAATGACGCAAACGGACGGATTTCTCAGGTTTTTACTAGATATGAACACTTTTCACATTCTCCCATGCAACTCGGCTGCCAGTCCTCCTTTCATACTGAATCTTAAGGTCCTAGCTCATGTCCAAGGCATCAAAGCCAGCTAAAAAGTCAATAGTCGATACCTAAAACTTGAATTGTACTACTTCTTACTGGCTATTACATCAACTTAGAAGATTCATCTGTGTTCCACTGTGGTGATTTTAGTGTCTCCGCGTAACGCAGCACGCGACATAGCTTTGCAGACGATAAGTACAACCGTTTCAGAGAGAAGAGCGGCCAATGTGCCGATCTGGCTTTAAGTCGATTCGATAACAAATGACGAAAACGGACGTATTTCTCAGGTTTATACTACATATGAACACTTTTCACATTCTCCCGTGCAACTCGGCTGCTAGTCCTCCTTTCATGCAGAATCTTAAGGTCCTAGCTCAAGTCCAAGGCACCAAAGCCAGCTAAAATGTCAATAATCGATACCTAAAACTTGAATTGTACTACTTCTTACTGGCTATTACATCAACTTAGAAGCTTCATCTGTGTTCTACTATGGTGCTTTTAGTGTCTCCGCATACCGCAGCACGCGACATAGCTTTGCAAACGATAAGTACAACCGTTTCAGAGAGAAGAGCGGCCAATGTGACGATCTGGCCTTAAGTCGTTTCGATAACAAATAACGAAAACTGATGGATTTCTCAGGTTTTTACTACATATGAACACTTTTCACATTCTCCCGTGGATCTCCGCTGCTGGTCCTCCTTTCATGCAGAATCTTATGGTCCTAGCTCATGTCCAAGGCACCAAAGCCAGCTAAAAAGTCAATAATCGATACCTAAAACTTGAATCGTACTAATTCTTACTGGCTATTACATCAACTTAGAAGCTTCATCTGTGTTCTACTATGGTGCTTTTTGTGTCTCCACATACCGCAGCACGCGACATTGGTTTGCAGACGATAAGTACAACCGTTTCAGAGAGAAGAGCGGCCAATATGACGATCTGGCTTTAAGTTGATTCCATACCAAATGACGAAAACGGACGGATTTCTCAGGTTTTTACTACATATGAACACTTTTCACATTATCCCATGAAACGCGGCTGCTAGTCCTCCTTTCATACTGAATCTTAAGGTCCTAGCTCGTGTCCAAGGGATCAAAGCCAGCTAAAAAGTCAATAGTCGAGACCTAAAACTTGAATAATACTACTTCTTACTGGCTATTACATCAACTTAGAAGCTTCATCTGTGTTCCACTGTGGTGATTTTAGTGTCTCCGCGTAACGAAGCACGCGACATAGCTTTGCAGACGATAAGTACAACCGTTTCAGAGAGAAGAGCGGCCAATGTGACGATCTGGCTTTAAGTTGATTCCATAACAAATGACGAAAACGGACGGATTTCTCAGGTTTTTACTACATTTGTACACTTTTCACATATTCCCATGAAACTCGGCTGCTAGTCCTCCTTTCATACTGAATCTTAAGGTCCTAGCTCATGTCCAAGGCATCAAAGCCAGCTAAAAAGTCAACAATCGATACATAGAATTTGAATTGTACTACTTCTTACTGGCTATTACATCATTTTAGAAGCTTCATCTGTGTTCCACTGTGCTGATTTTAGTGTCTCCGCATAACGAAGCACGCGACATAGCTTTGCAGACGATAAGTACAACCGTTTCAGAGAGAAGAGCGGCCAATGTGCCGATCTGGCTTTAAGTCGATTCGATAACAAATGACGAAAACGGACGTATTTCTCAGGTTTATACTACATATGAACACTTTTCACATTCTCCCGTGCAACTCGGCTGCTAGTCCTCCTTTCATGCAGAATCTTAAGGTCCTAGCTCATGTCCAAGGCACCAAAGCCAGCTTAAAAGTCAATAATCGATACCTAAAACGTGAATTGTATTACTTCTTACTGGCTATTACATCAACTTAGAAGCTTGATCTCTGTTCTACTATGGTGCTTTTAGTGTCTCCGCATACCGCAGCACGCGACATAGCTTTGCAGACGTTAAGTACAACCGTTTCAGGGAAGAGAGCGGAAAATGTGACGATCTGGCTTTAAGTCGATTCGATAACAAATGACGAAAACGGACGGACTTCTCAGGTTTTTACTACATATGAACACTTCTCACATTCTCCCGTTCAACTCGCCCGCTAGTCCTCCTTTCATGCAGAATCTTAAGGTCCTAGCTCATGTCCAAGGCACCAAAGCCAGCTAAAATGTCAATAATCGATACCTAAAACTTGAATTGTACTACTTCTTACTGGCTATTACATCAACTTAGAAGCTTCATCTGTGTTCTACTATGGTGCTTTTAGTGTCTCCGCATACCGCAGCACGCGACATAGCTTTGCAGACGATAAGTACAACCGTTTCAGAGAGAAGAGCGGCCAATGTGACGATCTGGCTTTAAGTTGATTCCATAACAACTGACGAAAACGGACGGATTTCTCAGGTTTTTACTACATTTGAACACTTTTCACATTCTCCCATGCAACTCGGCTGCTAGTCCTCCTTTCATACTGAATCTTAAGGTCCTAGCTCATGTCCAAGGCATCAAAGCCAGCTAAAAAGTCAACAATCGATACCTAAAATTTGAATTGTACTACTTCTTACTGGCTATTACATCAACTTAGAAGCTTCATCTGTGTTCCACTGTGCTGATTTTAGTGTCTCCGCATAACGAAGCACGCGACATAGCTTTGCAGACGATAAGTACAACCGATTCAGAGAGAAGAGCGGCCAATGTGACGATCTGGCTTTAAGTCGATTCGATAACAAATGACGAAAACGGACGGATTTCTCAGGTTTTTACTACATATGAACACTTCTCACATTCTCCCGTTCAACTCGCCCGCTAGTCCTCCTTTCATGCAGAATCTTAAGGTCCTAGCTCATGTCCAAGGCAATAAAGCCAGCTAAAAAGTAAATAATCAGTACCCAAAACTTGAATTGTACTACTTCTTACTGGCTATTACATTAACTTAGAAGTTTGATCTGTGTTCTACTATGGTGCTTTTAATGTCTCCGCATACCGCAGCACGCGACATAGCTTTGCAGACGATAAGTACAACCTTTTCAAAGAGAAGAGCAGCCAATGTGACGATCTGGCTTTAAGTCGATTCCATAACAAATGACGAAAACGGACGGATATCTCAGTTTTTTACTACATATGAACACTTTTCACATTCTCCCGTGCAACTCGGCTGCTAGTCCTCCTTTCATGCAGAATCTTAAGGTCCCAGCTCATGTCCAAGGCACCAACGCCGGCTAAAAAGTCAATAATCGATACCTAAAACTTGAATTGTACTACATATTGCTTGCTATTACATCAACTTAGAAGCTTCATCTGTGTTCAATCATGGTGCTTTTAGTGTCTCCGCATACCGCAGCACGCGACATAGCTTTGCAGACGATAAGTACAACCGTTTCAGAGAGAAGAGCGGCCAATGTGACGATCTGGCTTTAAATCGATTCGATAACAAATGACGAAAACTGACGTATTTCTCAGCTTTTTACTACATATGAACACTTTTCGCATTCTCCCATGCAACTCGGCTGCTAGTCCTCCTTTAATGGAGAATCTTAAGGTCCTAGCTCATGTCCATGGCACCAAAGCCAGCTAACACGTCAATAATCGATACCTAAAACGTGAATTGTATTACTTCTTACTGGCTATTACATCAACTTAGAAGCTTCATCTGTGTTCTACTATGGTGCTTTTAGTGTATCCGCATACAGCAGCACGCGACATAGCTTTGCAGACGTTAAGTACAACCGTTTCAGGGAGAAGAGCGGCAAATGTGACGATCTATCTTTAAGTTGATTCGATAACAAATGACGAAAACGGACGGATTTTTCAGGTTTTTACTACATATGAACACATCTCACTTTCTCCCGTTCAACTCGCCCGCTAGTCCTCCTTTCATGCAGAATCTTAAGGTCCTAGCTCATGTCCAAGGCACCAAAGCCAGCTAAAAAGTTAATAATCAGTACCTAAAACTTGAATTGTACTACTTCTTACTGGCTATTACATCAACATAGAAGCTTGATCTGTGTTCTACTATGGTGCTTTTAGTGTCTCCGCATACCGCAGCACGCGACATAGCTTTGCAGAAGATAAGTACAACAGTTTCAGAGAGAAGAGCGGCCAATGTGACGATCTGGCTTTAAGGTGATTCCGTAACAAATGACGAAAACGGACGGATTTCTCGGTTTTTTACTACATATGAACACTTTTCATATTCTCCCGTGCAACGCGGCTGCTAGTCCTCCTTTCATGCAGAATCTTAAGGTCCTAGCTCATGTCCAAGGCACCAAAGCCGGCTAAAAAGTCAATAATCAATACCTAAAACTTGAATTGTACTACTTCTTGCTTGCTGTTACATCAACTTAGTAGCTTCATCTGTGTTCAATCATGGTGCTTTTAGAGTCTCCGCATACCGCAGCACGCGACATAGCTTTGCAGACGATAAGTACAACCGTTTCAGAGAGGAGAGCGGCCAATGTGACGATCTGGCTTTAAATCGATTCGATAACAAATGACGAAAATGGACGGATTTCTCAGGTTTTTACTACATATGAACACTTGTCACATTCTCCCGTGCAACTCGGCTGCTAGTCCTCCTTTCATGCAGAATCTTAAGGTCGTAGCTCATGTTCAAGGCATCAAAGCCAGCTAAAAAGTCAATAATCGATACCAAAAACTTGAATTGTACTACTTCTTACTGGCTATTACATCAACTTAGAAGCTTCATCTGTGTTGCACTGTGGTGATTTTAGTGTCTCCGCATAACGCAGCACGCGACATAGCTTTGCAGACGATAAGTACAACCGTTTCAGAGAGAAGAGCGGCCAATGTGACGATCTAGCTTTAAGTTGATTCCATAACAAATGACGAAAACGGACGGATTTCTCAGTTTTTTACTACATATGAACACTTTTCACATTCTCCCGTGCAACTCGGTTGCTAGTACTTCTGTCTTGCAGAATCTTAAGGTCCTAGCTCATGTCCAAGGCACCAAAGCCAGCTAAAATGTCAATAATCGATAGGTAAAACTTGAATTGTACTACTTCTTACTGGCTATTACATCAACTTAGAAGCTTCATCTGTGTTCTACTATGGTGCTTTTAGTGTCTCCGCATACCGCAGCACGCGACATAGCTTTGCAGACGATAAGTACAACCGTTTCACAGAGAAGAGCGGCCAATGTGACGATCTGGCTTTAAGTCGATTCGATAACAAATGACGAAAACGGACGGATTTCTCAGGTTTTTACTACATATGAACACTTTTCACATACTGCCGTGCAACGCGGCTGCTAGTTCTCCTTTCATACAGAATCTTAAGGTCCTAGCTCATGTCCAAGGCACCAAAGCCAGAAAAAAGATCAATAATCGATACCTATAACTTGAATTGTACTACTTCTTACTGGCTATTACATCAACTTCGAAGCTTCATCTGTGTTCTACTATGGTGCTTTTAGAGTCTCCGCATACCGCAGCACGCGACATAGCTTTGCAGACGATAAGTACAACCGTTTCAGAGAGAAGAGCGGCCAATGTGACGATCTTGCTTTAAGTCGATTCGATAACAAATGACGAAAACGGACGGATTTCTCAGGTTTTTACTACATATGAACACTTTTCGCATTCTAACATAAAACTCGGCTGCTAGTCCTCCTTTCATGCAGAATCTTAAGGTCCTAGCTCATGTCCAAGGCACCAAAGCCAGCTAAAAAGTCAAAAATCGATACCTAAAACGTAAATTGTACTACTTCTTACTGGCTATTACATCAACTTAGAAGCTTCATCTATGTTCTACTATGGTGCTTTTAGTGTCTCCGCATACCGCAGCACGCGACATAGCTTTGCAGACGATAAGTACAACCGTTTCAGACAGAACTGCAGCCAATGTGATGATCCTGATTTAAGTAGATTCTATAACAAATGACGAAAACGGACGGATTTCTCATATTTTTACTACATATGAACACTTTTCACATACAGCCGTGCAACGCGGCTGCTAGTTCTCCTTTCATGCAGAATCTTAAAGTCCTAGCTCATGTCCAAGGCACCAAAGCCAGTTAAAAAGTCAATAATCGATACCTAAGACTTGAATTGTTCTACTTCTCACTCGCTATTACATCAACTTAGAAGCTTCACCTGTGTTCTACTATGGGGCTTTTAGTGTCTCCGTATACCGCAGCACGCGACATAGCTTTGCAGACGATAAGTACAACCGTTTCAGAGAGGAGGGGCCAATGTGACGATCTGGCTTTAAGTCGATTCGATAACAAATAACGAAAACGGACGGATTTCTCAGGTTTTTACTACATATGAACACTTTTCACATTCTCCCATGCAACTCGGCTGCTAGTCCTCCTTTCATACAAAATCTTAAGGTCCTAGCTCATGTCCAATTCACCAAAGCCAGAAAAAAGGTCAATAATCGATACCTATAACTTGAATTGTACTACTTCTTACTGGCTATTACATCAACTTCGAAGCTTCATCTCTGTTCTACTATTGTGCTTTTAGAGTCTCCGCATACCGCAGCACGCGACATAGCTTTGCAGACGATAAGTACAACCGTTTCAGAGAGAAGAGCGGCCAATGTGACGATCTTGCTTTAAGTCGATTCGATAACAAATGACGAAAACGGACGGATTTCTCAGGTTTTTACTACATATGAACACTTTTCGCATTCTCCCATGAAACTCGGCTGCTAGTCCTCCTTTCATGCAGAATCTTAAGCTCCTAGCTCATGTCCAAGGCACAAAAGCCAGCAAAATAGTCAATAATCGATACCTAAAACTTGAACTGTACTACTTCTTACTGGTTATTACATCAACTTAGAAGCTTCATCTGTGTTCTACTATGGTGCTTTTAGTGTCTCCGCATACCGCAGCACGCGACATTGCTTTGCAGACGATAAGTACTACCGTTTCAGAGAGAAGATCGGCCAATGTGACGATCTGGCTTTAAGTCGATTCGATAACAAATGACGAAAACGGACGTATTTCTTAGGTTTTTACTACATTTGAACACTTGTCACATTCTCCCGTGCAACTCGGCTGCTAGTCCTTCTTTCATGCAGAATCTTAAGGTCCTAGCTCATGTCCAAGGCACCAAAGCCAGCTAAAAAGTCAATAATCTATACCTAAAACTTGAATTGTACTACTTTTTACTGGTTATTACATCAACTTAGAAGCTTCATCTGTGCTCTACTATGGTGCTTTTAGTGTCTCCGCATAACGCAGCACGCGACATAGCTTTGCAGACGATAAGTACAACCGTTTCAGAGAAGAGGGGTCAATGTGACGATCTGGGTTTAAGTCGATTCGATAACAAATGACGAAAACGGACGGATTTCTCAGGTTTTTACTACATATGAACACTTTTCACATTCTCCCATGCAACTCGGCTGCTAGTCCTCCTTTCATGCAGAATCTTAAGGTCCTAGCTCATGTCCAAGTCTCCAAAGAATGGTAAAAAGTCAATAATCGAACCTAAGTCTTGAATTGTACAACATTTAACTGGATATTACTTCAACTTAGAAGCTTCATCTGTGTTCTACAATGGTGATTTAAGTGTCTCCGCATACCGCAGCACGCGACATAGCTTTGCAGACGATAAGTACAACCGTTTCAGAGAGAAGAGCGGCCAATGTGACGATCTGGCTTTCAGTCGATTCGATAACAAATGACGAAAACGGACGGATTTCTCTGGTTTTTACTACATATGAAAACTTTTCACATACAGCCGTGCAACGCGGCTGCTAGTTCTCCTTTCATGCAGAATCTTAAGGTCCTAGCTCATGTCCAAGGCACCAAAGCCAGCAAAATAGTCAGTAATCGATACCTAAAACATAAATTGTACTACTTCTTACTGGCTATTACATCAACTTAGAAGCTTCATCTATGTTCTACTATGGTGGTTTAGTGTCTCCGCATACCGCAGCACGCGACATAGCTTTGCAGACGATAAGTACAACCGTTTCAGAGAGAAGAGCGGCCAATGTGACGATCTGGCTTTAAGTCGATTCGATAACAAATGACGAAAACGGACGGATTTCTCAGGTTGTTACTACATATGAACACTTTTCACATACTCCCGTGCAACGCGGCTGCTAGTCCTCTTTTCATGCAGATTCGTAAGCTCCTAGCTCATGTACAGAGGCACAAAAGCCAGCAAAATAGTCAATAATCGATACCTAAAACTTGAACTGTACTACTTCTTACTGGCTATTACATCAACTTAGAATCTTCATCTGTGTTAAACTATGGTGCTTTTAGTGTCTCCGTATACCGCAGCACGCGACATAGCTTTGCAGACGATAAGTACAACCGTTTCAGAGGAGAGGGGCCAATGTGACAATCTGGGTTTAAGTCGATTCGATAACAAATGACGAAAACGGACGGATTTCTCAGGTTTTTACTACATATGAACACTTTTCACATTCTCCCATGCAACTCGGCTGCTAGTCCTCCTTTCATGCAGAATCTTAAGGTCCTAGCTCATGTCCAAGGCTCCAAAGAATGGTAAAAAGTCAATAATCGAACCTATGTCTTGAATTGTACAACATTTAACTGGATATTACTTCAACTTAGAAGCTTCAGCTGTGTTCTACAATGGTGATTTAAGTGTCTCCGCATACCGCTGCACGCGACATAGCTTTGCAGACGATAAGTACAACCGTTTCAGAGAGAAGAGCGGCCAATGTGACGATCTGGCTTTCAGTCGATTCGATAACAAATGACGAAAACGGACGGATTTCTCTGGTTTTTACTACATATGAACACTTTTCACATACTCCCGTGCAACGCGGCTGCTAGTCCTCCTTCATGCAGAATCTTAAGCTCCTAGCTCATGTCCAAGGCACCAAAGCCAGCTAAATAGTCAATAATCGATACCTAAATCTTGAACTGTACTACTTCTTACTAGCTATTACATCAACTTAGAAGCTTCATCTGTGTTGTACTATGGTGCTTTTAGTGTCTCCGTATACCGCAGCACGCGACATAGCTTTGCAGACGATAAGTACTACCGTTTCAGAGAGAAGAGCGGCCAATGTGAAAATCTGGCTTTAAGTCGATTCGATAACAAATGACGAAAACGGACGGATTTCTCTGGTTTTTACTACATATGAACACTTTTCACATACTCCCGTGCAACGCGGCTGCTAGTCCTCCTTTCATGCAGAATCGTAAGCTCCTAGCTCATGTACAAAGGCACAAAAGCCAGCAAAATAGTCAATAATCGATAACTAAAACTTGAACTGTACTACTTCTTACTAGCTATTACATCAACTTAGAAGCTTCATCTGTGTTCTACTATGGTGCTTTTAGTGTCTCTGCATACCGCAGCACCAGACATAGCTTTGCAGACGATAAGTACAACCTTTACAGTGAGAAGAGCGGCCAATGTGACGATCTGGCTTTAAGTCGATTCCATAACAAATGACGAGAACGGACGGATTTCTTTAGGTTTTTACTACATATGAACACTTTTCACATTCTCCCATGCAACTCGGCTGCTAGTCCTCCTTTCATGCAGAATCTTAATTCCTAGCTCATGTCCAAGGCTCCAAAGCCAGCTGAAAAGTCAATAATCGATACCTAAGACTTGAATTGTTCTACTTCTCACTCGCTATTACATCAACTTAGAAGCTTCATCTATGTTCTACTATGGTGGTTTAGTGACTCCGCATACCGCAGCACGCGACATAGCTTTGCAGACGATAAGTACAACCGTTTCAGAGAGAAGAGCGGCCAATGTGACGACCTGGCTTTAAGTCGATTCGATAACAAATGACGAAAACGGACGGATTTCTCAGGTTTTTACTACATATGAACACTTTTCACATACTCCCGTGCAACGCGGCTGCTAGTCCTCCTTTCATGCAGAATCTTAAGCTCCTAGCTCATGTCCAAGGCACCAAAGCCAGCTAAATAGTCAATAATCGATACCTAAAACTTGAACTCTACTACTTCTTACTAGCTATTACATCAACTTAGAAGCTTCATCTGTGTTCTACTATGGTGCTTTTAATGTCTCCGCATACCGCAGCACGCGACATAGCTTTGCAGACGAAAAGTACAACCTTTACAGTGAGAAGAGCGGCCAATGTGACGATCTGGCTTTAAGTCGATTCCATAACAAATGACGAAAACGGACAGATTTCTTTAGGTTTTTACTACATATGAACACTTTTCGCATTCTCCCATGCAACTCGGCTGCTAGTCCTCCTTTCATACTGAATCTTAAGGTACTAGCTCATGTCCAAGGCTCCAAAGCCAGCTAAAAAGTCAAAAATCGATACCTAAAACGTAAATTGTACTACCTCTTACTGGCTATTACATCAACTTAGAAGCTTCATCTATGTTCTACTATGGTGGTTTAGTGTCTCCGCATACCGCACCACGCGACATAGCTTTGCAGACGATAAGTACAACCGTTTCAGAGAGAAGAGCGGACAATGTGACGATCTGGCTTTAAGTCGATTCGATAACAAATGACGAAAACGGACGGATTTCTCAGGTTGTTACTACATATGAACACTTTTCACATACTCCCGTGCAACGCGGCTGCTAGTCCTCTTTTCATGCAGATTCTTAAGCTCCTAGCGCATGTACAAAGGCACAAAAGCCAGCAAAATAGTCAATAATCGATACCTAAAACTTGAACTGTCTCTACTTCTTACTGGCTATTACATCAACTTAGAAGCTTCATCTGTGTTCTACTATGGTGCTTTTAGTGTCTCCGTATACCGCAGCACGCGACAAAGCTTTGCAGACGATAAGTACAACCGTTTCAGAGAAGAGGGGCCAATGTGACAATCTGGGTTTAAGTCGATTCGATAACAAATGACGAAAACGGACGGATTTCTCAGGTTTTTACTACATATGAACACTTTTCACATTCTCCCATGCAACTCGGCTGCTAGTCCTCCTTTCATGCAGAATCTTAAGGTCCTAGCTCATGTCCAAGGCACCAAAGAATGGTAAAAAGTCAATAATCGAACCTAAGTCTTGAATTGTACTACATTTAACTGGATATTACTTCAACTTAGAAGCTTCCTCTGTGTTCTACAATGGTGATTTAAGTGTCTCCGCATACCGCAGCACGCGACATAGCTTTGCAGACGATAAGTACAACCGTTTCAGAGAGAAGAGCGGCCAATGTGACGATCTGGCTTTCAGTCGATTCGATAACAAATGACGAAAACGGACGGATTTCTCTGGTTTTTACTACATATGAACACTTTTCACATACTCCCGTGCAACGCGGCTGCTAGTCCTCCTTTCATGCAGAATCTTAAGGTCCTAGCTCATGTTCAAGGCACCAAAGCCGGCTAAAAAGTCAATAATCGATACCTAAAACTTGAATTGTACTACTTCTTACTTGCTATTACATCAACTTAGAAGCTTCATGTGTGTTCTAATATGGTGCTTTTAGTGTCTCCGCATACTGCAGCACGCGACATAGCTTTGCAGACGATAAGTACAACCGTTTCAGAGAGAAGACCGGCCAATGTGACGATCTGGCTTTAAGTCGATTCGATAACAAATGACGAAAACGGACGGGTTTCTCAGGTTTTTACTACATATGAACACTTTTCGCATTCACCCGTGCAACTCGGCTGCTAGTCCTCCTTTCATGCAGAATCTTAAGGTCCTAGCTCATGTCCAGTGTACCAAAGCCAGCTAAAAAGTCAATAATCGATACCTAAAACTTGAATTGTACTACTTCTTACTTGCTATTACATCGACTTAGAAGCTTCATGTGTGTTCTACTATGGTGCTTTTAGTGTCTGCGCATACTGCAGCACGCGACATAGCTTTGCAGACGATAAATACAACCGTTTCAGAGAGAAGAGCGGCCAATGTGACGATCTGGCTTTAAGTCGATTCGATAACAAATGACGAAAACGGACGGATTTCTCAGGTTTTTACTACATCTGAACACTTTTCACATACTCCCGTGCAACGCGGCTGCTAGTCCTCTTTAAATGCAGATTCTTAAGCTCCTAGCGCATGTACAAAGGCACAAAAGCCAGCAAAATAGTCAATAATCGATACCTAAAACTTGAACTGTACTACTTCTTACTGGCTATTACATCAACGTAGAAGCTTCATCTGTGTTCTACTATGGTGCTTTTAGTGTCTCCGTATACCGCAGCACGCGACATAGCTTTGCAGACGATAAGTACAACCGTTTCAGAGAAGAGGGGCCAATGTGACAATCTGGGTTTAAGTCGATTCGATAACAAATGACGAAAACGGACGGATTTCTCAGGTTTTTACTACATATGAACACTTTTCACATTCTCCCATGCAACTCGGCTGCTAGTCCTCCTTTCATGCAGAATCTTAAGGTCCTAGCTCATGTCCAAGGCACCAAAGAATGGTAAAAAGTCAATAATCGAACCTAAGTCTTGAATTGTACTACATTTAACTGGATATTACATCAACTTAGAAGCTTCATCTGTGTTCTACAATGGTGATTTAAGTGTCTCCGCATACCGCAGCACGCGACATAGCTTTGCATACGAAAAGTACAACCGTTTCAGAGAGAAGAGCGGCCAATGTGACGATCTGGCTTTCAGTCGATTCGATAACAAATGACGAAAACGGACGGATTTCTCTGGCTTTTACTACATATGAACACTTTTCACATACTCCCGTGCAACGCGGCTGCTAGTCCTCCTTTCATGCAGAATCTTAAGCTCCTAGCTCATGTCCAAGGCACCAAAGCCAGCTAAATAGTCAATAATCGATACCTAAAACTTGAACTGTACTACTTCTTACTAGCTATTACATCAACTTAGAAGCTTCATCTGTGTTCTACTATGGTGCTTTTAGTGTCTCCGCATACCGCAGCACGCGACATAGCTTTGCAGACGATAAGTACAACCTTTACAGTGAGAAGAGCGGCCAATGTGACGATCTGGCTTTAAGTCGATTCCATAACAAATGACGAAAACGGACGGATTTCTTTAGGTTTTTACTACATATGAACACTTTTCACATTCTCCCATGCAACTCGGCTGCTAGTCCTCCTTTCAAGCAGAATCTTAAGGTCCTAGCTCATGTCCAAGGCTCCAAAGCCAGCTAAAAAGTCAAAAATCGATACCTAAAACGTAAATTGTACTACTTCTTACTGGCTATTACATCAACTTAGAAGCTTCATCTATGTTCTACTATGGTGGTTTAGTGTCTCCGCATACCGCAGCACGCGACATAGCTTTGCAGACGATAAGTACTACCGTTTCAGAGAGAAGAGCGGCCAATGTGAAAATCTGGCTTTAAGTTGATTCGATAACAAATGACGAAAACGGACGGATTTCTCTGGTTTTTACTACATATGAACACTTTTCACATACTCCCGTGCAACGCGGCTGCTAGTCCTCCTTTCATGCATAATCGTAAGCTCCTAGCTCATGTACAAAGGCACAAAAGCCAGCAAAATAGTCAATAATCGATAACTAAAACTTGAACTGTACTACCTCTTACTAGCTATTACATCAACTTAGAAGCTTCATCTGTGTTCTACTATGGTGCTTTTAGTGTCTCCGCATACCGCAGCACCCGACATAGCTTTGCAGACGATAAGTACAACCTTTACAGTGAGAAGAGCGGCCAATGTGACGATCTGGCTTTAAGTCGATTCCATAACAAATGACGAGAACGGACGGATTTCTTTAGGTTTTTACTACATATGAACACTTTTCACATTCTCCCATGCAACTCGGCTGCTAGTCCTCCTTTCATGCAGAATCTTAATTCCTAGCTCATGTCCAAGGCTCCAAAGCCAGCTAAAAAGTCAAAAATCGATACCTAAAACGTAAATTGTACTACTTCTTACTGGCTATTACATCAACTTAGAAGCTTCATCTACGTTCTACTATGGTGGTTTAGTGTCTCCGCATACCGCAGCACGCGACATAGCATTGCAGACGATAAGTACAACCGTTTCAGAGAGAAGAGCGGACAATGTGACGATCTGGCTTTAAGTCGATTCGATAACAAATGACGAAAACGGACGGATTTCTCAGGTTGTTACTACATATGAACACTTTTCACATACTCCCGTGCAACGCGGCTGCTAGTCCTCTTTTCATGCAGATCCTTAAGCTCCTAGCTCATGTACAAAGGCACAAAAGCCAGCAAAATAGTCAATAATCGATACCTAAAACTTGAACTGTACTACTTCTTACTGGCTATTACATCAACTTAGAAGCTTCATCTGTGTTCTACTATGGTGCTTTTAGTGTCTCCGTATACCGCAGCACGCGACATAGCTTTGCAGACGATAAGTACAACCGTTTCAGAGAGAAGAGCGGACAATGTGACGATCTGGCTTTAAGTCGATTCGATAACAAATGACGAAAACGGACGGATTTCTCAGGTTTTTACTACATATGAACACTTTTCACATTCTCCCATGCAACTCGGCTGCTAGTCCTCCTTTCATGCAGAATCTTAAGGTCCTAGCTCATGTCCAAGGCTCCAAAGCCAGCTAAAAAGTCAAAAATCGATACCTAAAACGTAAATTGTACTACTTCTTACTGGCTATTACATCAACTTAGAAGCTTCATCTATGTTCTACTATGGTGGTTTAGTGTCTCCGCATACCGCAGCACGCGACATAGCTTTGCAGACGATAAGTACAACCGTTTCAGAGAGAAGAGCAGACAATGTGACGATCTGGCTTTAAGTCGATTCGCTAACAAATGACGAAAACGGACGGATTTCTCAGGTTGTTACTACATATGAACACTTTTCACATACTCCCGTGCAACGCGGCTGCTAGTCCTCCTTTCATGCATAATCGTAAGCTCCTAGCTCATGTACAAAGGCACAAAAGCCAGCAAAATAGTCAATAATCGATAACTAAAACTTGAACTGTACTACTTCTTACTAGCTATTACATCAACTTAGAAGCTTCATCTGTGTTCTACAATGGTGCTTTTAGTATCTCCGCATACCGCAGCACCCGACATAGCTTTGCAGACGATAAGTACAACCTTTACAGTGAGAAGAGCGGCCAATGTGACGATCTGGCTTTAAGTCGATTCCATAACAAATGACGAGAACGGACGGATTTCTTTAGGTTTTTACTACATATGAACACTTTTCACATTCTCCCATGCAACTCGGCTGCTAGTCCTCTTTTCATGCAGATTCTTAAGGTCCTAGCTCATGTCCAAGGCACCAAAGAATGGTAAAAAGTCAATAATCGAACCTAAGTCTTGAATTGTACTACATTTTACTGGATATTACTTCAACTTAGAAGCTTCCTCTGTGTTCTACAATGGTGATTTAAGTGTCTCCGCATACCGCAGCACGCGACATAGCTTTGCAGACGATAAGTACAACCGTTTCAGAGAGAAGAGCGGCCAATGTGACGATCTGGCTTTCAGTCGATTCGATAACAAATGACGAAAACGGACGGATTTCTCTGGTTTTTACTACATATGAACACGTTTCACATACTCCCGTGCAACGCGGCTGCTAGTCCTCTTTTCATGCAGAATCTTAAGCTCCTAGCTCATGTCCAAGGCACAAAAGCCAGCAAAATAGTCGATAATCGATACCTAAAACTTGAACTGTACTACTTCTTACTGGCTATTACATCAACTTAGAAGCTTCATCTGTGTTCTACTATGGTGCTTTTAGTGTCTCCGCATACCGCAGCACGCGACATAGCTTTGCAGACGATAAGTACAACCGTTTCAGAGAGAAGAGCGGCCAATGTGACGATCTGGCTTTCAGTCGATTCGATAACAAATGACGAAAACGGACGGATTTCTCTGGTTTTTACTACATATGAACACGTTTCACATACTCCCGTGCAACGCGGCTGCTAGTCCTCTTTTCATGCAGAATCTTAAGCTCCTAGCTCATGTCCAAGGCACCAAAGCCAGCTAAATAGTCAATAATCGATACCTAAATCTTGAACTGTACTACTTCTTACTAGCTATTACATCAACTTAGAAGCTTCATCTGTGTTCTACTATGGTGCTTTTAGTGTCTCCGTATACCGCAGCACGCGACATAGCTTTGCAGACGATAAGTACTACCGTTTCAGAGAGAAGAGCGGCCAATGTGAAAATCTGGCTTTAAGTCGATTCGATAACAAATGACGAAAACGAACGGATTTCTCAGGTTTTTACTACATATGAACACTTTTAACATTCTCCCTTGCAACTCGGCTGCTAGTCCTCCTTTCATGCAGAATCTTAAGGTCCTACATCATGTCCATGGCTCCAAAGCCAGCTAAAAAGTCAATAATCGATACCTAAAACTTGAATTGTACTACTTCTTACTTGCTATTACATCGACTTAGAAGCTTCATGTGTGTTCTACTATGGTGCTTTTAGTGTCTGCGCATACTGCAGCACGCGACATAGCTTTGCAGACGATAAATACAACCGTTTCAGAGAGAAGAGCGGCCAATGTGACGATCTGGCTTTAAGTCGATTCGATAACAAATGACGAAAACGGACGGATTTCTCAGGTTTTTACTACATCTGAACACTTTTCACATACTCCCGTGCAACGCGGCTGCTAGTTCTCCTTTCATGCAGAATCTTAAGGTCCTAGCTCATGTCCAAGGCACCAAAGCCAGCAAAATAGTCAGTAATCGATACCTAAAACGTAAATTGTTCTACTTCTTACTGGCTATTACATCAACTTAGAAGCTTCATCTATGTTCTACTATGGTGGTTTAGTGTCTCCGCATACCGCAGCACGCGACATAGCTTTGCAGACGATAAGTACAACCGTTTCAGAGAGAAGAGCGGCCAATGTGACGATCTGGCTTTAAGTCGATTCGATAACAAATGACGAAAACGGACGGGTTACTCAGGTTGTTACTACATATGAACACTTTTCACATACTCCCGTGCAACGCGGCTGCTAGTCCTCTTTAAATGCAGATTCTTAAGCTCCTAGCGCATGTACAAAGGCACAAAAGCCAGCAAAATAGTCAATAATCGATACCTAAAACTTGAACTGTACTACTTCTTACTGGCTATTACATCAACTTAGAAGCTTCATCTGTGTTCTACTATGGTGCTTTTAGTGTCTCCGTATACCGCAGCACGCGACATAGCTTTGCAGACGATAAGTACAACCGTTTCAGAGAAGAGGGGCCAATGTGACAATCTGGGTTTAAGTCGATTCGATAACAAATGACGAAAACGGACGGATTTCTCAGGTTTTTACTACATATGAACACTTTTCACATTCTCCCATGCAACTCGGCTGCTAGTCCTCCTTTCATGCAGAATCTTAAGGTCCTAGCTCATGTCCAGGGCACCAAAGAATGGTAAAAAGTCAATAATCGAACCTAAGTTTTGAATTGTACTACATTTAACTGGATATTACATCAACTTAGAAGCTTCATCTGTGTTCTACTATGGTGCTTTTAGTGTCTCCGTATACCGCAGCACGCGACATAGCTTTGCAGACGATAAGTACTACCGTTTCAGAGAGAAGAGCGGCCAATGTGAAAATCTGGCTTTAAGTCGATTCCATAACAAATGACGAAAACGGACGGATTTCTCAAGTTTTTACTACATATGAACACTTTTCACATACTCCCGTGCAACGCGGCTGCTAGTCCTCCTTTCATGCAGAATCTTAAGCTCCTAGCTCATGTCCAAGGCACCAAAGCCAGCTAAATAGTCAATAATCGATACCTAAAACTTGAACTGTACTACTTCTTACTAGCTATTACATCAACTTAGAAGCTTCATCTGTGTTCTACTATGGTGCTTTTAGTGTCTCCGCATACCGCAGCACGCGACATAGCTTTGCAGACGATAAGTACAACCTTTACAGTGAGAAGAGCGGCCAATGTGACGATCTGGCTTTAAGTCGATTCCATAACAAATGACGAGAACGGACGGATTTCTTTTGGTTTTTACTACATATGAACACTTTTCACATTCTCCCATGCAACTCGGCTGCTAGTCCTCCTTTCATGCAGAATCTTAATTCCTAGCTCATGTCCAAGGCTCCAAAGCCAGCTAAAAAGTCAAAAATCGATACCTAAAACGTAAATTGTACTACTTCTTACTGGCTATTACATCAACTTAGAAGCTTCATCTATGTTCTACTATGGTGGTTTAGTGTCTCCGCATACCGCAGCACGCGACATAGCTTTGCAGACGATAAGTACAACCGTTTCAGAGAGAAGAGCAGACAATGTGACGATCTGGCTTTAAGTCGATTCGCTAACAAATGACGAAAACGGACGGATTTCTCAGGTTGTTACTACATATGAACACTTTTCACATACTCCCGTGCAACGCGGCTGCTAGTCCTCCTTTCATGCATAATCGTAAGCTCCTAGCTCATGTACAAAGGCACAAAAGCCAGCAAAATAGTCAATAATCGATAACTAAAACTTGAACTGTACTACTTCTTACTAGCTATTACATCAACTTAGAAGCTTCATCTGTGTTCTACTATGGTGCTTTTAGTATCTCCGCATACCGCAGCACCCGACATAGCTTTGCAGACGATAAGTACAACCTTTACAGTGAGAAGAGCGGCCAATGTGACGATCTGGCTTTAAGTCGATTCCATAACAAATGACGAGAACGGACGGATTTCTTTAGGTTTTTACTACATATGAACACTTTTCACATTCTCCCATGCAACTCGGCTGCTAGTCCTCTTTTCATGCAGATTCTTAAGCTCCTAGCTCATGTACAAAGGCACAAAAGCCAGCAAAATAGTCGATAATCGATACCTAAAACTTGAACTGTACTACTTCTTACTGGCTATTACATCAACTTAGAAGCTTCATCTGTGTTCTACTATTTTGCTTTTAGTGTCTCCGTATACCGCAGCACGCGACATAGCTTTCTAGACGATAAGTACAACCGTTTCAGAGAAGAGGGGCCAATGTGACAATCTTGGTTTAAGTCGATTCGATAACAAATGACGAAAACGGACGGATTTCTCAGGTTTTTACTACATATGAACACTTTTCACATTCTCCCATATAACTCGGCTGCTAGTCCTCCTTTCATGCAGAATCTTAAGGTCCTAGCTCATGTCCAAGGCACCAAAGAATGGTAAAAAGTCAATAATCGAACCTAAGTCTTGAATTGTACTACATTTTACTGGATATTACTTCAACTTAGAAGCTTCCTCTGTGTTCTACAATGGTGATTTAAGTGTCTCCGCATACCGCAGCACGCGACATAGCTTTGCAGACGATAAGTACAACCGTTTCAGAGAGAAGAGCGGCCAATGTGACGATCTGGCTTTCAGTCGATTCGATAACAAATGACGAAAACGGACGGATTTCTCTGGTTTTTACTACATATGAACACGTTTCACATACTCCCGTGCAACGCGGCTGCTAGTCCTCTTTTCATGCAGAATCTTAAGCTCCTAGCTCATGTCCAAGGCACCAAAGCCAGCTAAATAGTCAATAATCGATACCTAAATCTTGAACTGTACTACTTCTTACTAGCTATTACATCAACTTAGAAGCTTCATCTGTGTTCTACTATGGTGCTTTTAGTGTCTCCGTATACCGCAGCACGCGACATAGCTTTGCAGACGATAAGTACTACCGTTTCAGAGAGAAGAGCGGCCAATGTGAAAATCTGGCTTTAAGTCGATTCGATAACAAATGACGAAAACGAACGGATTTCTCAGGTTTTTACTACATATGAACACTTTTAACATTCTCCCTTGCAACTCGGCTGCTAGTCCTCCTTTCATGCAGAATCTTAAGGTCCTACATCATGTCCATGGCTCCAAAGCCAGGTAAAAAGTCAAAAATCGATTCCTAAAACGTAAATTGTACTACTTCTTACTGGCTATTACATCAACATAGAAGCTTCATCTATGTTCTACTATGGTGCTTTTAGTGTCTCCGCATACCGCAGCACGCGACATAGCTTTGCAGACGATAAGTACAGCCGTTTCAGACAGAACTGCGGCTAATGTGACGATCTGGATTTAAGTCGATTCTGTAACAAATGATGAAAACGGACGGATTTCTCAGGTTTTTACTACATATGAACACTTTTCACATTTTCCCGTGCAACTCGGCTGCTAGTCCTCCTTTCATGCAGAATCTTAAGGTCCTAGCTCATGTTCAAGGCACAAAAGCCAGCAAAATAGTCGATAATCGATACCTAAAACTTGAACTGTACTACTTCTTACTGGCTATTACATCAACTTAGAAGCTTCATCTGTGTTCTACTATGGTGCTTTTAGTGTCTCCGTATACCGCAGCACGCGACATAGCTTTCTAGACGATAAGTACAACCGTTTCAGAGAAGAGGGGCCAATGTGACAATCTTGGTTTAAGTCGATTCGATAACAAATGACGAAAACGGACGGATTTCTCAGGTTTTTACTACATATGAACACTTTTTACATTCTCCCATGCAACTCGGCTGCTAGTCCTCCTTTCATGCAGAATCTTAAGGTCCTAGCTCATGTCCAAGGCACCAAAGAATGGTAAAAAGTCAATAATCGAACCTAAGTCTTGAATTGTACTACATTTTACTGGATATTACATCAACTTAGAAGCTTCATCTGTGTTCTACAATGGTGATTTAAGTGTCTCCGCATACCGCAGCACGCGACATAGCTTTGCATACGAAAAGTACAACCGTTTCAGAGAGAAGAGCGGCCAATGTGACGATCTGGCTTTCAGTCGATTCGATAACAAATGACGAAAACGGACGGATTTCTCTGGTTTTTACTACATATGAACACTTTTCACATACTCCCGTGCAACGCGGCTGCTAGTCCTCCTTTCATGCAGAATCTTAAGCTCCTAGCTCATGTCCAAGGCACCAAAGCCAGCTAAATAGTCAATAATCGATACCTAAATCTTGAACTGTACTACTTCTTACTAGCTATTACATCAACTTAGAAGCTTCATCTGTGTTCTACTATGGTGCTTTTAGTGTCTCCGTATACCGCAGCACGCGACATAGCTTTGCAGACGATAAGTACAACCGTTTCAGAGAAGAGGGGCCAATGTGACAATCTGGGTTTAAGTCGATTCGATAACAAATGACGAAAACGGACGGATTTCTCAGGTTTTTACTACATATGAACACTTTTCACATTCTCCCATGCAACTCGGCTGCTAGTCCTCCTTTCATGCAGAATCTTAAGGTCCTAGCTCATGTCCAAGGCACCAAAGAATGGTAAAAAGTCAATAATCGAACCTAAGTCTTGAATTGTACTACATTTTACTGGATATTACATCAACTTAGAAGCTTCATCTGTGTTCTACAATGGTGATTTAAGTGTCTCCGCATACCGCAGCACGCGACATAGCTTTGCATACGAAAAGTACAACCGTTTCAGAGAGAAGAGCGGCCAATGTGACGATCTGGCTTTCAGTCGATTCGATAACAAATGACGAAAACGGACGGATTTCTCTGGTTTTTACTACATATGAACACTTTTCACATACTCCCGTGCAACGCGGCTGCTAGTCCTCCTTTCATGCAGAATCTTAAGCTCCTAGCTCATGTCCAAGGCACCAAAGCCAGCTAAATAGTCAATAATCGATACCTAAATCTTGAACTGTACTACTTCTTACTAGCTATTACATCAACTTAGAAGCTTCATCTGTGTTCTACTATGGTGCTTTTAGTGTCTCCGTATACCGCAGCACGCGACATAGCTTTGCAGACGATAAGTACTACCGTTTCAGAGAGAAGAGCGGCCAATGTGAAAATCTGGCTTTAAGTCGATTCGATAACAAATGACGAAAACGGACGGATTTCTCTGGTTTTTACTATATATGAACACTTTTCACATACTCCCGTGCAACGCGGCTGCTAGTCCTCCTTTCATGCATAATCGTAAGCTCCTAGCTCATGTACAAAGGCACAAAAGCCAGCAAAATAGTCAATAATCGATAACTAAAACTTGAACTGTACTACTTCTTACTAGCTATTACATCAACTTAGAAGCTTCATCTGTGTTCTACTATGGTGCTTTTAGTGTCTCCGCATACCGCGGCACCCGACATAGCTTTGCAGACGATAAGTACAACCTTTACCGTGAGAAGAGCGGCCAATGTGACGATCTGGCTTTAAGTCGATACCATAACAAATGACGAGAACGGACGGATTTCTTTAGGTTTTTACTACATATGAACACTTTTCACATTCTCCCATGCAACTCGGCTGCTAGTCCTCCTTTCATGCAGAATCTTAATTCCTAGCTCATGTCCAAGGCTCCAAAGCCAGCTAAAAAGTCAAAAATCGATACCTAAAACGTAAATTGTACTACTTCTTACTGGCTATTACATCAACTTAGAAGCTTCATCTACGTTCTACTATGGTGGTTTAGTGTCTCCGCATACCGCAGCACGCGACATAGCTTTGCAGACGATAAGTACAACCGTTTCAGAGAGAAGAGCGGCTAATGTGACGACCTGGCTTTAAGTCGATTCCGTAACAAATGACGAAAACGGACGGATTTCTCAAGTTTTTACTACATATGAACACTTTTCACATACTCCCGTGCAACGCGGCTGCTAGTCCTCCTTTCATGCAGAATCTTAAGCTCCTAGCTCATGTCCAAGGCACCAAAGCCAGCTAAATAGTCAATAATCGATACCTAAAACTTGAACTGTGCTACTTCTTACTAGCTATTACATCAACTTAGAAGCTTCATCTGTGTTCTACTATGGTGCTTTTAGTGTCTCCGTATACCGCAGCACGCGACATAGCTTTGCAGACGATAAGTACAACCTTTACAGTGAGAAGAGCGGCCAATGTGACGATCTGGCTTTAAGTCGATTCCATAACAAATGACGAAAACGGACGGATTTCTTTAGGTTTTTACTACATATGAACACTTTTCACATTCTCCCATGCAACTCGGCTGCTAGTCCTCCTTTCAAGCAGAATCTTAAGGTCCTAGCTCATGTCCAAGGCTCCAAAGCCAGCTAAAAAGTCAAAAATCGATACCTAAAACGTAAATTGTACTACTTCTTACTGGCTATTACATCAACTTAGAAGCTTCATCTATGTTCTACTATGGTGGTTTAGTGTCTCCGCATACCGCAGCACGCGACATAGCTTTGCAGACGATAAGTACTACCGTTTCAGAGAGAAGAGCGGCCAATGTGAAAATCTGGCTTTAAGTTGATTCGATAACAAATGACGAAAACGGACGGATTTCTCTGGTTTTTACTACATATGAACACTTTTCACATACTCCCGTGCAACGCGGCTGCTAGTCCTCCTTTCATGCATAATCGTAAGCTCCTAGCTCATGTACAAAGGCACAAAAGCCAGCAAAATAGTCAATAATCGATAACTAAAACTTGAACTGTACTACTTCTTACTAGCTATTACATCAACTTAGAAGCTTCATCTGTGTTCTACTATGGTGCTTTTAGTGTCTCCGCATACCGCGGCACCCGACATAGCTTTGCAGACGATAAGTACAACCTTTACCGTGAGAAGAGCGGCCAATGTGACGATCTGGCTTTAAGTCGATACCATAACAAATGACGAGAACGGACGGATTTCTTTAGGTTTTTACTACATATGAACACTTTTCACATTCTCCCATGCAACTCGGCTGCTAGTCCTCCTTTCATGCAGAATCTTAATTCCTAGCTCATGTCCAAGGCTCCAAAGCCAGCTAAAAAGTCAAAAATCGATACCTAAAACGTAAATTGTACTACTTCTTACTGGCTATTACATCAACTTAGAAGCTTCATCTACGTTCTACTATGGTGGTTTAGTGTCTCCGCATACCGCAGCACGCGACATAGCTTTGCAGACGATAAGTACAACCGTTTCAGAGAGAAGAGCGGCCAATGTGACGACCTGGCTTTAAGTCGATTCCGTAACAAATGACGAAAACGGACGGATTTCTCAAGTTTTTACTACATATGAACACTTTTCACATACTCCCGTGCAACGCGGCTGCTAGTCCTCCTTTCATGCAGAATCTTAAGCTCCTAGCTCATGTCCAAGGCACCAAAGCCAGCTAAATAGTCAATAATCGATACCTAAAACTTGAACTGTGCTACTTCTTACTAGCTATTACATCAACTTAGAAGCTTCATCTGTGTTCTACTATGGTGCTTTTAGTGTCTCCGCATACCGCAGCACGCGACATAGCTTTGCAGACGATAAGTACAACCTTTACAGTGAGAAGAGCGGCCAATGTGACGATCTGGCTTTAAGTCGATTCCATAACAAATGACGAAAACGGACGGATTTCTTTAGGTTTTTACTACATATGAACACTTTTCACATTCTCCCATGCAACTCGGCTGCTAGTCCTCCTTTCAAGCAGAATCTTAAGGTCCTAGCTCATGTCCAAGGCTCCAAAGCCAGCTAAAAAGTCAAAAATCGATACCTAAAACGTAAATTGTACTACTTCTTACTGGCTATTACATCAACTTAGAAGCTTCATCTATGTTCTACTATGGTGGTTTAGTGTCTCCGCATACCGCAGCACGCGACATAGCTTTGCAGACGATAAGTACTACCGTTTCAGAGAGAAGAGCGGCCAATGTGAAAATCTGGCTTTAAGTTGATTCGATAACAAATGACGAAAACGGACGGATTTCTCTGGTTTTTACTACATATGAACACTTTTCACATACTCCCGTGCAACGCGGCTGCTAGTCCTCCTTTCATGCATAATCGTAAGCTCCTAGCTCATGTACAAAGGCACAAAAGCCAGCAAAATAGTCAATAATCGATAACTAAAACTTGAACTGTACTACCTCTTACTAGCTATTACATCAACTTAGAAGCTTCATCTGTGTTCTACTATGGTGCTTTTAGTGTCTCCGCATACCGCAGCACCCGACATAGCTTTGCAGACGATAAGTACAACCTTTACAGTGAGAAGAGCGGCCAATGTGACGATCTGGCTTTAAGTCGATTCCATAACAAATGACGAGAACGGACGGATTTCTTTAGGTTTTTACTACATATGAACACTTTTCACATTCTCCCATGCAACTCGGCTGCTAGTCCTCCTTTCATGCAGAATCTTAATTCCTAGCTCATGTCCAAGGCTCCAAAGCCAGCTAAAAAGTCAAAAATCGATACCTAAAACGTAAATTGTACTACTTCTTACTGGCTATTACATCAACTTAGAAGCTTCATCTACGTTCTACTATGGTGGTTTAGTGTCTCCGCATACCGCAGCACGCGACATAGCATTGCAGACGATAAGTACAACCGTTTCAGAGAGAAGAGCGGACAATGTGACGATCTGGCTTTAAGTCGATTCGATAACAAATGACGAAAACGGACGGATTTCTCAGGTTGTTACTACATATGAACACTTTTCACATACTCCCGTGCAACGCGGCTGCTAGTCCTCTTTTCATGCAGATTCTTACGCTCCTAGCTCATGTACAAAGGCACAAAAGCCAGCAAAATAGTCAATAATCGATACCTAAAACTTGAACTGTACTACTTCTTACTGGCTATTACATCAACTTAGAAGCTTCATCTGTGTTCTACTATGGTGCTTTTAGTGTCTCCGTATACCGCAGCACGCGACATAGCTTTGCAGACGATAAGTACAACCGTTTCAGAGAGAAGAGCGGACAATGTGACGATCTGGCTTTAAGTCGATTCGATAACAAATGACGAAAACGGACGGATTTCTCAGGTTGTTACTACATATGAACACTTTTCACATACTCCCGTGCAACGCGGCTGCTAGTCCTCCTTTCATGCATAATCGTAAGCTCCTAGCTCATGTACAAAGGCACAAAAGCCAGCAAAATAGTCAATAATCGATAACTAAAACTTGAACTGTACTACTTCTTACTAGCTATTACATCAACTTAGAAGCTTCATCTGTGTTCTACTATGGTGCTTTTAGTATCTCCGCATACCGCAGCACCCGACATAGCTTTGCAGACGATAAGTACAACCTTTACAGTGAGAAGAGCGGCCAATGTGACGATCTGGCTTTAAGTCGATTCCATAACAAATGACGAGAACGGACGGATTTCTTTAGGTTTTTACTACATATGAACACTTTTCACATTCTCCCATGCAACTCGGCTGCTAGTCCTCTTTTCATGCAGATTCTTAAGCTCCTAGCTCATGTACAAAGGCAGAAAAGCCAGCAAAATAGTCGATAATCGATACCTAAAACTTGAACTGTACTACTTCTTACTGGCTATTACATCAACTTAGAAGCTTCATCTGTGTTCTACTATGGTGCTTTTAGTG